>NC_141534.1:199507500-199520000 GCF_021556685.1 Rattus norvegicus | reverse complement strand
TGAGGCTTCTGGGTCTTCACCAAAAACGTTCCCACCTCAACACTTTTGCATTATCAAGAGAAAAGAGAGGTGGGCAGCACCCCCTTCTAGGCTGAGCTGAGCACAGGTGGCCAGCAGCAAGGCTAGGTGAGACCTCTCTCCACACCCTGAGTACCACTCCTCCTCAATTTCCTGTATACAAATGCAGACTCATGAACATACATGGGTAGGTCTACACGAACACTCACCTGGCCCTTGCTTTCATCTAGACTTATTGCTCACCTCACCACAGGGGACACATCCTTTTCCTTGGTTTCCTTTACTGTAACCTGATGAGAAATTCGTCTCCCCTGTCTCCTTTTCCCAGCCTCATCATTGCATGGGTCTTAGGAAACTAACTGGGCAATTGTAGCCAGCACTCTGCCATGTCAAGTGATCTTGAAGCATTGGGAGGGAAGATTTCCTATCTCTTTTGGAGACACCGAATGAATGATACATAGAAATGCTTAAACTGATTATACCTTACAGTCCTTGGCATGAAGGAAACACTGGAGAAGAGCCTGCTCTCTCAAGGGCTCTGCATGTCTGTCTGTCTGTCTGTCTGTCTCTAGAGGTCCTCTTCCTACCCCTTCTTTCCTTCTCTCATTCCTTCTTATCCATTCTTCTTTCCTTTACTTCCTTCCTCCCTCCATCCCCCTCTTCTCCCTGTGTCTTTCTCTGTGTCTCTGAGTCTTCCCTCGTCACCCCTTCCTTCCCTCTTTCCTTCTCCACTCACTGTATCTACTTGTCTTTCTAGGATATCTATCTATCTATCTATCTATCTATCTATCTATCTATCTATCTATCTATCGGTTTGTCTCTTGTCTCTTATCTTTCTTCTTAACTCTCCTCCCTGACCCCCGTCCCCTTCATGACTTTGAATCAAACCCCAGCAATATCATGGGTCTCCAGCTGAGCAGGATTTTCCCAGACATCCTAGACTATCTATAACCTGACCCCTCTCTCTACTAGAGTTGAGCATATTCAACATTCTGTTACCAACATTGCTCTGACCCTAAGCCACAGGAAACACATCTATCTAGTTGCTGTATGCCCACCCTGTCTATACTGCCTGGCATCCTACAGTGTGGCTCTGTAGACAAAGGTGAGCCTTTTCGGGTTTGACCGTGTCTTCATGCCTCCCTGCAGGAAGCCTCTTCCCACTGCAGGGGCAGCCTAGCTCACAGTTTGTACTTGCTCATGGTTGCAAAGGTGAGGAGACACCTCCAACAGAAAGACAATTCTGAGGAGGGGTGTGGTAGGACGTGTTCAGAAAACAACATGTATGGTCTCTTAAGTTAGATTTGGAAAGACCATGTCTACCAAAGACCTCCAGTGGGAGCCTGGAGGCCATGTCTAGCTCAGTAGGAAAAAGAAGGGGCTGCAGGCCTCATATACTAAAAGCAACTCAATAGCCATAGACCTGGAAGACCTGCACAGTGCCCAGTCCTTGCCTGACTGTGACTCTGACCTCTCATGCAACCCCTGGTGGTTTGCACAGAGTCACTCACTCAGTGGCAGGACTGGTACTACAATCCAGGAGAGCCAGCTGTGATGCATGCCTCCCAAGGGTCACAAGGCTCCAGAAGCCGTTTCTAGTCCAGGCACAAGAGTCAAGCCCCATCCTTCAGGCAGGGCTGCCATGGTGCTCCTACAGTTGTAAGCCAGACACTGGCCTGGCTGCATCTCCCAGAGTCTCACCCCTCTTACCATTATTGTGGGCTTCCAGACTCAGCCAGAGGGCACATTCTTGCTCAATGCACACAGCCTCCGTCTTAGAGAAAGTACAAGTTTGCAACACAACAGAGAAGGTTTCAAGGACTCCTAAAGAAGCTCACTGTCTGTAGAAGCCAACATCTGAGGCTCAAGCAAGCTAGCTCATCAGCGTCCTCCCAAGAAATGGCCAAGTACCTGGGCCAGTGAGATGACTCAGCTCTGTCATTGGTGGGTGAGGGTGATGGTACCTGCCACCAAGCCTACAGCCTAAGTCTGATCTCCGGGTTCTACATGGGAAAGGGGAGAACCAACTTCCACAAGTTGCCCTCTGACCTCCATAAACATTCCATGGCACAAGTGTGAACACACACACACACACACACACACACACACACACACACACACACATACACACACACACACACACACACACAGGAAAGAAAAATAAATAAATAAATGCAATTTTAAATTAAGAAAAGGAAATGGGTGTGAGGTAGCTGACCACTAGAAAAGGTAGCAAGAGGTGAAGACAATTATTCCTACCGGCTTTGGAGATTCAAAACAGCATTAGTGCCTGACTGGCACCTTGGTGGCCCCTGTGCTCTGAGAGAGACCTGAGACCAGCTCTGTTAAGGTGTACCTTCCAGGCTGCTCTGATTCTGGGCTCCCCACTGAGGCCAGAACACCTCCCAGATTGCTGACTGTGGCCTCTGGGTTATGGTGAAACACATTTTTCCTGGCCTCAGAGCCTTACAGCATAGCCAAGTCCTAGCTGCAAACAACTGTGGGGCCTGTGACCAGGAAAACCTCCTCCTGTTCCTCCACATACCCCTCCCCTCCCCCACCCCCAACCTCTGTCATAGACATTAAATATTTATGAGTTTTTTAAAAAAAGAAAAAGAAAAAAAAAAACCTCACAAAGCTCAAATAATGCAAGTTGTCTAGAAGGCAGGGAGATTGTAAGGCGATAAGCAATGTTTAGAGCCACCATGATACGCTTCATATTGTGATCTGATTGGGGACCATATTAAAACTCGCAGAGGCTATTATACCTAATTTTTGTTTCAATTCAGGCAATATTGCCACTGCTTACTGTGATTTCTATTTGCTCTTTCCTATTGTCCGTGTTTTATTGGGGTTGTGTCCGTTTTATCAAGCGGATCTCCCCTGAAAGGGAGGTCACGCTGTGTGTGGACCTCAGGGTTTTTTTTGTTTTTCTTTTTTTTTTCAATCCTTTCTTTTAAGGGGGTTTCTGCTTGGTCTGAACTCACTCAAACCCCTCCATGCTAATATAACTCTTTCTTTACTCTTGTCCAATTATAATATTTCTACACAAAGCCTGACAGCTTGATATTTAAAGGCTGTATAAACTCTCATCAACCAGTTTTATGTTCCCGTTTTTCTATGGTACCATTGGATTTGGGTGAGTGCTACATAAAATGTGTGCATTGAAGGGTTTCAAATCAAGTTATCTCCTCCATCTATAAAAATTGAATTTTAAAGGTTATTTTAATTATAAGTTTAAACCCAGGCACTAGTAATGGTAGGGGCTGCTCCTGCCCAAGTGCTCCCTTTGCCTTCCTGGGGTTGGGGCCAACCTGGGGACTCCTGTTATCTCCTGAATGAAATTCGATTTTGTAGAACAGGATATTATTTTTTAAAGGATGATACACTTTGCATAACTCTCTCTTCCTGGTATGGCTCAGGGGGGCGGGGAAGGAATGACCAAAGACAGCGCTTGCCAAATATACCTCAAGCCTTGCAGGACTCTTCCTGCAGAGAAAACAGGGAAAAGATTATCTCAATGTCCCAGCTCCTCAAAGCCACATAGGACTGGCTGGAATATAAGAAAGGGATGTCACTTCACCGAAGAGTAGGTAGATCGGAAAATAACAAAGTAAAATCCAAATTTCAACACCCCCCCCACACCTTCGAGATTGCAATCTAAACTCCTTTGGTTTAAGGGGGTGGAAGAAATCAGTGTTATGTGGGCTCCTGCACCACAAGTTTCTAAACCTGTTATCGAAGCCGTGATTGAAATCTGACAAAAACAGGCCGCGCTTTATAATAATGTCCTGCAGCCAAAGTATGGCACCAATAACTAAACAATACTTTATCACCTTCGCTACCTTCAACAGCTCCCATTAATATTGAGATCAGAGTGCTGGGCCCTCTATTCCCCAGCTGACTGCCTTAGTGACAGCGCTGGCTAAGGCAGTGACATTGAAAAATATTTGCCATGACATGGCCACAAATCACAGCCAGACAAGTTTAAAACTCAATATTCACTCAACTTGCATCTGCTATTTTCTTGTTCCAATTTCTAAAACACAATTATTATGGTGTTCTCCTCTCTGAAACGGCACAACACAAATGGGTCTATGCTAAGCACAGAGTTGGGGGGATGGGAAAGGATAAAAAATTAACTCCTTTGGAATGGCTGCAGTGTCACTTCAGAAGCTGGGAAGTGGTACTGTGGAGACAGCTGAGAATTCAGACTCTGCACTGGGGATGGTGGCTGCTGCTGGGACTGACTGGGACAATCACAGTGGCCCAGACTCAGGTTGCAATTCTTTGTGGCTCAGGGTTTACTCGACAGCCTAATTTTACACATATTGATTTTGATTTCCAGCTCTCTCAAGACGCTGAAGCAGATGTTAGTTCACTTGGCAACTGCCCTAGTTGGCCGAGGCTGTGGTCAATGTCACGGCATGTGTCCCACCTACCCAAGTCCTACCCTGCATGGCTAACCTTCACGGAACTGTACCACCCACCACACCTGAGCCCTAGCTAAACTCAGGCACCCTTGAGGACTTGAGGACAGCACCATGCACACTGGTCCCTTCAGGGACACAACTGCACCAGCCCGGCCTCCACAAGGCTGGGAGCACAGCTGTTCTTTCTGAGAGTGACACTGACAGGGACTAAACCCTGTCCCAAGCACAGAACACAGATATTCCCTGTGATTCTTATGTTTGGAATAATACCTGATACCTAGCCCAGTACCCGGCAGTAAGGCTGAATGGAGAGTGTCTAGGATGACAGGTGACTTCAGGAGCCAGAGAGGTCCTGTCTCTGTCATGACAACACCACAGGACTGTGACCAAGTACCTGTCCTTCCTAAATCCTTGAATCTCTTTGGTAGTTTATGGTGATCCAGGGCTACCTCCAGAACTCACGTCCCATTTAGTGAGAAAGTCAATATGGTGGACACAGATCTGACGTGTTAAATAAGCTCATTATAGTAACCTTCCTGTTCTGGAAGGAACAGCGACAGTTTCTGAGCCCGAACACTGGGAACTCTCTGGGCTTTACTGTGTAGATAACCTGGCAGCAATTACACCCTGGGGATAGATGTCTTCTGTATGACTTTTTTTAATAATAAAAAGATGACTTGCTGACCCATTAGCCATAGTGTCCATATGTATAGATATTACGTATGACACTAAATTCAAATAAAATAAAGATTGGGTGTTTCCCATTGTATTAAACAACCCACAAGTCATTGGTGATGTTTATGGAGCTATTTTAGAACACATCACTGTAGAAAATGTGACATAAGGTTTGTATTTTAAATTTACATTGGACGAGGTTACCAGATGAGCACGAGAGGCATGAAGGTGACCCTCTTATTACCTTGCGTTTACCTGCATGGTCACAGGAGTAGGAGCCTTGTCCTATGAACACCACAGTCTGTCACAGTTATGTAATCTTGGTCTCCCTGCAGATTCTTGTGCAAGGGTTTTGGACGAGCATGACCCTGTTGGGAGGAGCAGCAGCCAGAGCCTCATTAATAAGAATAAAAGAGTTGAACCCTAGCCAGAGCCTAGTGCAGGTTAGGAGGAGACATTTGAGGGAGGTACTTTTTTTGCCTATGCCAGGCTCATGAATTTCTCCAGGCAGAAGGAAGGCTGTAGTAGATGATATTTCCAAAGCAAGGATGTGCCCCCCCAAAATGATCTTTTCCCTGCCCCTTTCACCAGTACCCATCTCCTTGGATCTGGGCAGGTCTTCTAAATAAGCTTGGAGAGTTGCTGTGAGACTTTGGAGTGGTCAGAAAATGTCTTTGTTGGTTGGCTTGTTTCCTCTTACAACCCAGTCACCGTACTGCAGTTGAACCCGGTCACAGAGAGCAGTCTAAGGTGTCTGGCTGCAACTTAGAACTCATAACCATGGGAATGAGACCACTCTGGACATTGGCCTTTCTAGCCAACACCATGCAAAGCAGAAGGTTTGCCTGTCAACCAGTTGAAGGCTTTGTGACAGAAGCACTCTCTCTTGTTTCTCTGTCTGATCTTCACCCAACCTAAGCAGACAAAGCCCTAGAGGTTTAGATAAGGACAGACAAGCAGAAAGAGAACCAGGCTCCCCATGCTTGCCTCCAGAGGTGTGGAAAGGAGACACGGTGTCAAGGAGTGTTAGAGGAGTGAGTTAGCTTGGGTTAGGATTAGGGTTAGGGTTAGGGTTAGGGTTAGGGTTAGGGTTAGGGTTAGGGTTAGATTCTCTGAGGAAGAAACCCCAACCTGGGGAGCCCTCATGGAGGGGAGTCATCCAGGCAGAGTGGAGCCTGTCAGATGAAGGCCTCTGTGACCTCCTTAGCTTCCTTGGTTCCAGTTTGCACAAAGGTGCTCTGAGCGCAGTGGGAGTCCACCAGGGTAGTCCTCCATGGAAGCTGAGAGGAGTGGAAGGGACAACTGCAGAAGAACACCACAGCTGAGGGGCTGGTAAAACAGCAGCAAAGAAACAAGTGTATCAGTCAGCCCAGGCAGCTGAGACAAATATACCATAGATTGGATAAGTGCTCACAGATCTGGGGGATAGAAAGCTGATGTCTGGTAAGGGCTTGTTTCTTGGTTTGCAGGTGACCACCTTCTTCCTATGTCCTCACATTGTGTGTGCGTGTGTGAGCACGTGTGAGAGAGTCTGAGTGTGTCAGTGAATGTGTCTAAGTGTCTGCATATGAGAATGTGTGAAAGAGAATGTGTCTGTGACTGTGTGTCTATCAGAGTGTGTACGTGAGAATGTCTGAGTGTATCTGAATGTGTCGGTATATGAATGTGTGCGTGAGTGTATGTCTGCATGTGAGTGTGAATGAATGTGTGTGTGACTCAGAGAGAGAGAGAAACAGAGAGAGAGAGAGAGAGAGAGAGAGAGAGCTTTCCTCTCCAGTCCCTTTTTATAAGGAGGTAACCCCATATATGAACAGGACTCACCTACCTCTCAAAAGTCCTCCTCCAAGCCCTACACACTGAGGTTAGACATCAGCAGATGAATTCTAAAGGGACACCATCCAGCCACAGCGCGTGCACACCAACATATGCATGCTGGCATCACTCCCTTTTTGGTTACAAGGAACCAGACAAGCAGTTTAATTTCTTGTCCTGAAAACCAGGAGACAGCTCAAACCCAGAACATGGATCCCTAGTCACCAGCTGTCTAGTCACTTGGCACCTAGCAGCATCACAGTCCCCAGAATGAGCTGAAGACCAGGCAGGCTGTGAGGAAATCCCTAGGAAACTTAGGTGGAACTCAAGCCCTCATCAGAGCCAACCTCCTGTCAGCTCAAACATGTCCCTTAGAAGCTCTCCTTTTTCCGGTTTGCTGCAACACACTTTGTTCGTCTACAAGGATGTGGACACACACACACACACACACACACACACACAGACAGAGACAGAGAGACAGAGAGACAGAGACAGAGAGACAGAGAGACAGAGACAGATGATAGCAAATAGTAATTTCTGATTTCAGGTTCTATTTCTGCTGCCCAGCAGCCCAGGACATGCCAACTGAGGAAGCTACTGTGCCCAGAGGTGTCCATGTGGAGCCACAGGAGTCACCGGGGAAGTGCCTGGGCCAGAGGTGATCTCCAAAAGAATTAGGGGGACTGGGGGGGGGGAGAAAGCTCCTCTTCCTAACTCAACTAAAGGGAAAATACTCAGAATCCCTGATCAGCTGAGAAGGAGACAGACGACTCATTTCAGAAGGGAGCTTGAACAGAATTGTCTCGATTATGGAAAGAACCCTCTCTTGTGAGACAGGCCTTTATGAATAAACTAAATACGGCCAGTATTAAAGGCAATGGTGCAAATGATTGACTAGCTTGCTGCTCCCACCCTCCCAGTGGCCTTCCGCCAAGATGAGGGCTGGATAACGACATCTCTGCATGTTTAAAAAAGAAAAAGAAAAAAAAAAGGCAAGCTCAAGTTTTCTTCTCAGCAGCTGCTATTGGGAGCACACAATCTAAATCATTTCCCACAGGTGACTGGTCTCTAGCTGGATGGGCCCAGACTATGAATTGCAAAATCAGGAAGTCACGGAAATTCTTCTTTTGGTGATTAGGTTTCCTCTTACTATGGTCTACATGTAGAGCATCATGGGCCCTTTCTTTGCCCTCTAGGCCAGTGATATGTCTGCTTATGTGACAGTGTGATCATGGAGGAAGGAGAGACGCCCGCCTGGGCACTCAAGAGGCATCAGATGACTTAGGGGGTCTATGCACCAACAAAGCAACGCAAGACAGGAGTCCAGAATGCTCTGCTCATTCTGTTCATCTGCGATGGCTACCACATGGCTTTTAGTCAACCATCCACAGAGCAAATCCTGAGGACCATCGAAACCAGCAGCAGGAAGTCACAAAGGAAAACTGGGTGATCTGGGGTTGGACCCACCAAGACTATCAGAGTTGCCTTTTCAGTGATCCAGTTCCACCTGTAGAACAGAGCCTGGCTCCTAAGATTGGGCCAGTTTGGTCTGACCCAAGGACAGGACCTCCCCAGAGATAGCTTTGTAGTCCCCCCTTCCTGCTCTAGGGAAGAGGGGAGTCAGAGCCAGAAATTTTCAGAAGCAATCTATCTCTGTTATTTTTCTCATTGTAACAAAATACTTGAAAAAAAAAGCAACTCATGGATGGAAAGGCTTCCTTTGGCTTACAGTGTGAGGGTACAGTCTATCGTGACAGAGACAGCAGCGCAGCAGGAGTGTGAGGCAGCTGCAGTCATGGCACTCATGGAGAGAGATGGATGGCACTGTCAGCTCCCCTTCTCCTTCTCATGCAGTCCAGGACTCTAGCCAATGGGATTCTACTGTTCCAGAGCTCACACAGAGGCCATGAAGGATCCTACTCACTGGCTTGCCCCTATGGCTTGCTCAGCTTGCTTTCTTACAGCCCCCAGGAGCACTACCTACCCAGGGGTGGCATTGTGCACATCAATAATTAAGAAAATGCCCTATGGACTCACCTATGGGAAATCTAATGGAGGCCTTTTCTCCATTGAGGATTCCACTTCCCAGATGATTTTAGCTTATATCGACTAAAATAAAATAATAATATAACCAGGACACTGATCAACAGCTTTTTGTTTTTTGAGCTTTCACCCCTGCCCTCTCACATTGAAAGGCTAGCTTGCTCCTCTGAACAGACGGCACATTTAGAGGAGCAAGAAAGGGTACTGTAAAGTGCTTGCCCAGGCAAGCGAGAGCTCAGTTACTGTTCGTCAACGCTGCCATTTTTCTTTAGTCTTTCTGCTCAACATGAACTCATCCCTGGAAACCATGAGCCTACTGTGCATGACTTAGTGCTCCCTGAGCCTACTACGTGATACAATGCTTCAGTCTGCAGATTCTGGTGCCTCCTGTATCACGGCACACCCTGGGCACATGGCGAGTACTCAGGAATTACTAGGTGGGTCTGGGAATCAACTACTGTAGTTGAGTTCTCTTGCAAGCTGACACATGAAATATGTTTGATGTTGTAACCCTAGTAAAGGCCAAGGATGGCAGTAGCCCAATGGCAGAGGACTGTCACATTGAAGTAGCTCAGCCCAACAGCCATGGTAGCATAACTTCCTCTGTCAGTCTCACAGGGTGGTGATAAAAAGTTCCACGCTGCTGCCTGTGGTGATGCCTCCTAATGCAGCCCTTCTTTGACTTGGCAGGTTTTGCAAGCGCCCCAAAGTTTCTTATGATCCCCCTTTTGCTTTCAGTTGCCACATGATCAAGGTTCTTCTCCGTGGCCTTTGGTTTCTTTTTCCCCTTCACCCTGACAAGCAGATTTAGAATCCCTGGGCCTGTGAACACAGTAGGGGCTCAAAATGTCAGTGTTTGTAGTCCAGTAACTGGATGATACAGAAGGGTCCTGGCCTGTTAAAAAGTCTTCTATTTTAATAAAAGACAAGGTTATAGCTCATTTTTTTTAACTATGGGTATATACATAGGGTATCCATGGAGACCAGAAGAGGACATCAAATTTGATGGGACAAGAGTTACAGACAGTTGTTAGCTATTGACGTGGGTGCTGGGAACTGAACTTGGTCTTCTGGAAAAGCAGTATCTGCCTTAACTGCTGAGCCATATCTCCTGGTCACGATTATTTTCCAAATAATACTTTACCCTTGGCAGTTTGAGGAATACATGCAATAAAAATAGAATTGTTAAAGGAAGCCTTCTAGAAACATGGACGTGTGATTTATAGTTTTACAAAGCAGGCAGGAAGTTGATATGATGATGTGTATATTTTTAGCATGCCATTGATGTTGTCTTGAACTAGGCTGATCTACCTGAAACTACCTGTGACTACCAGTTCTGGAAAATTAAAGCAACAGCTTCTGAAATACCTGCACAGCTTAGGAGTGATAAGACCCAGGTACAAAGCATGATCCTCAAAAGGAGTGAATTCCAGTTCATTTAGATCTCTATGAAATGATATTGTTGTTTCTGATATTTAAGTAACTCAGTACTCTATCTTTGGTGTCCACAACCACAAATTCAACCAAACTGGCAGTGAATATTCAGGAAAGGTTTCATCCGCACTGACTCTGAGCAGCTGTATTTATGTTGTCATTACTCTCTAAGCAATATGGTGTGATGACTGTTTACACAGCTTCGCACTGCATTAGAACGTTAGACTAATCTAGAGAGGGTTTTAGATATATGTGAAGTGAGTATAGTTATATGTAAATTCTATGTACTGTATTTTTAAATATTTACTTTTTAAAAATTTTATGTGTATTAATGTTTGCCTGCAGGTATGCATGTGTACCATGTGTGTGCAGGGTCCATAGAGGTCAGAAGAGGGCACCAGACTCACTGGAGGAATTATAGGCAGTTGTGAGCCACCATGTAGACTGTGGGAACTGAACCGAGTTCCTTTAACTGCTGAGCCATCTCTCCAGCCCCTACTATTCTATTTATATTGGGGTTGTGGGGAGGGTTGGGAGGAGCCCTGGAATCCTCTAAGACAATTAGATATACTTTTCTTTTCCTTCCTTTCTTTTCAAGACAGGGTCTGATGTAGTCCAGGCTGGTGTTGAGCTTCATATATAGCTGACAATGGCCTTGAACTTCTGATCCTCCTGTGTCCCTGTCCTGACTGTTGGAATTACAAACATGCATCAGTAATGTGCTGGGCATGGAATCCAGGATTTTGTGCACACAAAGTAAGGCACGCAACCAGCTTGGCTACGAGCTCAGCAGATCTACATTTCTATTCAAGAATGCCTTTCCTTTGGGGTGCTCTTTAAGATTTTCATAATTGTAGGGGCTTTTTAAATACACACAGCATATTTAGTGATGTTAAAAAGATAAAGATTAACCTTCCACAGAGCCAGAGACCTCCATCTGTCCCATCACCATAGCGCCAGACCCCACAGGCCCTGACACATGTGTGCATGGGCTCCAAAGCAGGCAAATGAATGAAACTTTGAAAACTCCAAAATGTAAAGCAATCCAAAAGAGTGACTTTCATCCAAGCATCACATTTTAATGAATAAGAAGACAAAGGAAAGACAGGGAAAGTTTCTAAAATTAGATTTGTAAAAATTAATCTGGTGTTGATCCAAAACCATCAAAATCAGAATGAAAAAGGAAAGGTTGAATAATTTTTAAATTATGCCATTAAACAAGTCTGTGCCAAACATCGTTCTAAGTACAGTGAGTTCTAAGTACATCACACACACACACACACACACACACACACACACACACACAAAGACACATGGGGAGGGGGAGTGGAGGGAGAAAGGGATGGAGAGAGAGAGAGAGAGAGAGAGAGAGAGAGAGAGAGAGAGAGAGAGAGGAGAGACCTCCATCACTGAGCTTCCTCCACAACCCCACAGAGTAACTTACTCAAGCTATCCTTTATCTGGGTGTCGTTATCCTCATTTTGGTGATAAAGAAGAAACCATAACACAAAGGAACTTAGTCCTCAATCAAGGTCAAAAGAGTAAATAGGGGAGTTGGTTTTTAAATTCCAGAGTCCTCTGCAAGGCCTGGGCCCTAGCCTCTGTACCCTGTGCTGCCCAGACTGCCCTGGATCAGAGCCGCCTGTGTCAGAGAGGTCTTCCGGAGCCACAACACGTGCTGAATCTGTATCAAGGAATATCATAGAGACGAGTCAGGCATTCCCCGTGAAGGGGAAGGTTTGAATGAATTGACTTTTATGGTCTCTTTCCACCCAGAGATCCAGGATGCTAAGAAGGATGGCGTCTGATTTCCCTGACATATTGTATCTAAATTCACTTTTTCCTTCAGTGCATCCAATATGCTTGGGTTTACTTGAGTGAGTCCATATAACCGGCTAATACATTCGGGAGAGAAAAAAATAAAAAAAGGAAATTGATTCTCCCAGTCGAATACTTACAGATACCAAAATGGACCAGATAGCTGCTCAATTCCAAATGAACCAAGACCCGGAGGTCAAGCCAGGACACCCCAAGAGGTCATGAACCCAAGCAGCGGGGTCACTTCTGATGACTCACAGTGCATGT
>NC_141534.1:199265000-199300000 GCF_021556685.1 Rattus norvegicus | reverse complement strand
GCTTAGGGGGAAGTGCCCAAGTGTGAGTGTGCACCCTGTGGAGGTTTGAGGTTAGACTAGAAACCATCCTTAGCTGTTCTCCCACTTTACTCACTGAGGTAAGGTCTCTCAACTAAACCCAGAGCTCGCTGATACGACTAATTTTGCTACCCGGCTTGCCCAGGGATCCTAACTCTGCTTTCCCAGTCTGGAATTACAAGGGACCTGTCACGCCTTCAGCCCAGGCTCGCTGAGCCTGTGGCTCTCTGTAGAGAATGGACCTGAATACGTTTCGCACACTGTAAATATATTGTGGTGGTTTAAATATGAATGGCCCCCATTGACTCATAGATTTGAATATTCAGTCCCTGGCTGGAGGAACTGTTTGAGAAGGATTAGGAGATATGGCCTTGTTGGAAGAGGTGTGTCCATGGGGGTAGGCTTTGAGGTTTAAACATCCCGTTCCCAGTTAGCGCTCTGCCTTCTGCCTGTGATTCAGATGTAAGCTCTCAGCTACTGGCCCAGCGCCATGCCTGCCTGCCTGCCTGCCTGCCTGCTGCCATGCTCCCCACCACGACGGTCATGGACTCAGTCTCTGGAACTATAAATAAGACCTCCAATTAAATGCTTTCTTTATTGGTTGCTTTGGCCATGCTGTTTCTTCTCAGGAATAGGAAAATAACTAGAATAGTTGATGGTTGAATGGAGGAGGTCTGAATAAACTGATAGCCTGGGGAAGAGAGGGATAGAATGGCAGACAGAAAGCTGTGCAGACACTATTTCAAGTTACAGGAACAGTGTCTGGGGTGTCACTTCCACACTCCTAGGGAAGTTGTAGGGAGGGAAGCAGTGAAAACAGTACCTGAGCTCACACTGCTGAGCAATTAAGTCGCAAACCCTGCTCCATAAAAAATCGAAAAACACAATGGTGACACATGCTTTTAATTCCAGCACTGGGATGCAGAGGAAGGGGGAGTTCAAAGCCAGCCTGGTCTACAGAGTGATTCCAGGACTTCTAGAAATACACAGAGAAACCCTGTTTCGATAGATAGATAGATAGATAGATAGATAGATAGATAGATAGATAGATAGATAGATAGATAAAGTCAATGGATCAGCAGAATTCATGACTCCCTGCTTCATGACTGGGGACATGTGTGACAGCTGCCTCACACTCTTGCCTTCCCCTCCATGGTGGACTTTACCACCTTTGACCACAAGCAAAAGTAAACTTTCCTCCTTTATGGTGCTTCTCATCAAGTATGTGGTCACGAAGACAAGCAGAGTAATTACCCCAGTCCTGCTCTTGTGCATGCTGGCTACCAAGGTCACAGCAGTGTGGACATCAGGAAACTTTGGGAGAGCAGGGCACTTAGGGGCCCCAGCTCAGATGGGGACTGGACCTCTGTATCAAGAAGGATGGTCACCAGGAAGAACATATGAGTCAGATGACTCAAAGGGGCCAAAAGAGGGACCAGTGTAACTATCCGAAACAAAATGCTGCAAACAGTGCTTTCAGAACTCCATACGGGGGGCTTTTACTTCAGGCTGATTACACGGGGTACAAAGATGCACCAAGTTTGATAAACATTCCTTTTCCCAAACTTGGAGAAATCAGCCCAAATCCAACACCCTCTGTCCTTCCGAAAAACACAGTTGGATTCAAACATGCAAACAAAAACCACAAAATAGAATTTTTAAAAAGCCTTCAGTCACCATCAAGAGGAGTAAAATATTAAGTAATAGCCTTTCAGAAGCCACCAGGGGACTCCCGGTGAAGGAACAAGGCACTGAACTGCAAAACCTGAGATTCGAACATCCCTGGCTCTGGATAGACCCTGTACTGGGTATCATGTCTTCACTGTGTGGGCTAAGGAGGTCAGTAGGGGACAAGATACTTGCACACCTGGCACTACACACACACACACACACACACACACACACACACACACACACGAGCAATTTGATATCCAAAGAAGGGATGAAAAAAGGCCAGAGAAGAGAAGGAACATATTACTTATTACTTAACTTTATGATGATGATCTCCTGGGTACAAAGGCACTTATGAGAGCATTCTATGTTGGATGTTATCCAGAAAAATCAAACCTACATTGCTGCCTCAATACATCTGAATACTAGACACTGGCAGGGGGAAAAGTCTAGTCTATGAATAATGGCCTCTACAGCCCTAGAAGACAGCAGCACATGAGGGGTTTTTGTATTGGAACAGGCAAGCTCTTTTTTTTTTTTTTAAAGGGAAGAAAAAGTCTCCAGCCTTTTCCAAAATGGTGCTAATGCGCCACAGAAACTTAATTTTATAATTTACTGGCAGTCAAGATGGCAGGAAATAAAATAATTTGCTATATTCTGCACAACAAACCCTGCTTTTCCTTGGAAGGGGTAATTATCCCCATGGGGGAAAAAAAAGAAGAAGAAAAAAATACGCCATCTCATATTAAGCTAAAGTCTCATCAAGAAGAGAAAAAGTGCCTCATTACGTGTAATTACCAGAGAATTAGAAACATCATTTAACTAAATGAGCGAATAATGCTCAGGATATTGAAGAAACTTGCCTGCACTTCTGCAAAGCACTCTAAGTCCCATTACAAAAATTGCCCCTCTTTAATGGAATAATTTTAGGCCTTGTCTGCCTTGCTTTAAAAATAAAGAGCCTCCGAGAGGCAGAAAGAGGCCGGGACCGCCATAAACAACCGCTGGAAGGAGCTGAAGAAGGCGCGGTCTCTCCTGGAGACCAAGACTCACAAGGGCTCATAATCTACTGTAATCAGGAAAATTAAACCTGAGGGCCGGGGACGAGGAGTGCCCTCTGTTTAATTGTACTTCCTCAAGACGGTGGCGTCCTTGGAGTGTGTATTAGGAAGGGCAGATGAAAGCTTTTCAAATTCGGCGAGAGCTCCCCTGCTCCAATACAAAAGCAGTTACAGCCATTCGATGTTCTCTTGAAAAAGGAAAATTATAACATACCTGCAGATTGCCGATTACTGTGGCTTAATGCAGTGATGCTTTCTTTTCCAGCCATTCAAGAGCTTCCAAGCTTAGGTTAGGCTCCTGCTCCCCTTTCCTCTTTGCTTTTAAATTCTGTCAGGAGCTCGCATAAAAACGGTGGGTTTACTTGTTTGTTTGTGCCTGTGTGCACACCCTTAACACGGCCCATGTCACTTGCAGCAAATGGTTCTCTCCTTCCATCAAGTGTATGCCGGGATCAAACTCAGATCCTCAGACTTGGGGATAGGTGCCTTTAGCCACCATACCAGGCCTAAAAGTGGTGGATTTAATATCACTGTCCTAGCCTCCAGCAACACCAACCTTAGTCTTTACTCACCAGAGAACCAGGACAGGCAAGACATCATTACTGATTAATTTTTATCAATCTGTCTGCCTATCTGTCTGTCTATCTACCTATTTATTTTATGTAGGAATGTTTTTGCCTACATGTATGTTGTGCCCTCTGCACATGCTGGTGCCTGTGGAGGTCAGAAGAGAGCATCAGATCCCTGAGGATTGGAGTTAAAGGGACTTGTGAGCTGCCCATGTAGGTGCTGGGAACTGAACTCGGGTCCTCTGGAAGACCAACAAGTCATCTTCACCACTGAGCCAACTCTCCAACCACACTTCTTTCTGGACCTTAGAGTAAGTAATATCAAAAAATAAGCAGTGCTGCTCAGAAACCTAACAGATGGCCAAAGGATCAGTAGGTGTCACTCTTGGGGAGAAACCAGAGGCGGGGAGGAGCTGCAGCATCTAGTCCTGAGGCCCAGTAAGAAGCCACACCTCCAGCCTCTCTCAAGGACCAGGCCGGGCAACTAAAGAGGCCTCGGGCTGTTACCAGCACAGTTGCCCATCTCAACAGTGAGGAAACTACGACAGGCCCAGGCCACACAGGCCCCTCGTGGCCAAGTGCATATGAGGGTGTCTAAGTCACAGTCACCACTGAAGACTCTGCCCTCAGAGCTCTGTGGCCCAAGTGCATTCTTTTGTAGTCCAGCACGTGTGAATTTAACAGTGTGATGGGCAAGTGAAAACTTCACACAGATAAATGTCATTCACTTAACTCTAAGGTGGAACTTAGGACTGTGGCAGCTTCCAGATCAAGGAGGTAAAGAAAATGATCATCTTCCTATGCTACGAAAAAAGACTCCATGGTGACACCCGCTGCAAACGTTATCCCAGATGAGTCAGTGAGATGATTTCCCCATCAAGACCATAAGGCCAGCAGGAGGGACAGCATCAGAACACAGGCTCCTTTGCTGCCTGTTCTGGTAAGAACCAGCTTGGAGTACTTACTACCAACAATGCCCTCCACCCACAGGACAGCACTTCCCAGCCACGTGCAGGGGGATCTCACTAGACTCCCTCAGGATGAGTCTCCCTTTTACACCCAAACTTGAAATGACCCACACAAAACCATCCTGCCACCAGCTGCCAAGACCAGCAACAGTTTGTCCTGGCCTGGGGATCACAGTGACTGTAGAGGTAGAAATACACTCTGAGAGGCCCGGCTAGATGGTGACTCACTGGGTAAATGTCTGGCGGCCAAGCCTCACGCCATGATTTCAATCCTCAGAACCCACCTGGTAGAAGAAGAGAACTGATTCCTGAAAGCTGCCATCTGATCTCCACGCATGTGCTGTGGCATGTATACATACATGCACATGTGTGCATGAGCGCACACACAAATAAATGTAGATAACAGATGGAAGACTGAAATATTTGAACCACTTCTGTCATTTTTTTCCAATTGTTTCCAACCAAGGCCATCTTGTGCCATTATTAAGGCAAAATATTTTATTTTTTAAAACTTTTTATTAATTCTTCTGAGTTTCATATCATCCCCCCGACAAAAGCAAGTAAAGATAATAAAAACAATTAAAAGTAAAAAACACGGGGTTGGGGATTTAGCTCAGTGGTAGAGCGCTTGCCTAGCAAGCACAAGGCCCTGAGTTCGGTCCCCAGCTCCGAAAAAAAGAAAAATAAAAAAATAAAAAGCACATAAACCAAAAAAAAAAAAACCAACCAAATAAATAAATCAATTAAGTGGGCATGGTAGCTCATGACTCGAGAGAAAGAGAGGACAAAGAAGAAAAGAAAAGGAAAGAAAAATTGAAAATCTAGAAACAGAAAAAAAACTAAATGAAATAAATTCTGGACTAGACACAGATTTCATAAATTGCAAAAGAGTTCTAAGAAACCCAACCAGAAGGGCTGGAGAGATGGCTCAGTGGTTAAGAGCTCTGGCTGCTCTTCCAGAGGACCCAGGTTCAATTCCCAGCACCCACAGGGCAGCTCACAACTGTCTGTAACTCCTCTTCCAGGGGACCTGACACCCTTGTACAGACATACATGCAGGCAAAACACCAGTGCATGTATAAAATAAAACTAGAACACAACTGAAAAAAAAAGAAACCCAACCAGAACAGAGCACAGAGAGAAAACGAAATGAATGTGGAAAGGTAACAAACTTGGAGCAAAAGCTTTCAGGTCCATCGTCTTCAGTCAGGAGGCAGGAGAGTGTACGGGCAGGTGGGGAGCCAATGCTCATGTCTGTAACAGAGAAGGCTGGACAAGCGGAGATTTGTACCACCTCTGAGTACCAAGCAGGGATATATAAATCCAGAACTAGACACGTCAGGGAAGCGGGAATAGACACAGTTAGCAGATGGGTTTAATGGCCTCCAGAGTGTGGGAGCTAAGGCTTTGTCTTTCTTTTTCTTAAAAAAAAAAAAAAAAATTAGTCTGAGTGTCGTTATTCAACCAAAGCAGGTCTGGAACTCACTACGTAGACCAGGCTAGCCTTAAATTCACAGAACTCCTCTGCCTCCCAAATGCTGGGATTAAAGGTGTGCACCACCACAGCCAACAAAAACGTGACAATTCACTTAGATTGACATGATTAACCTGTGAGCCTTTGAAACTGGTCACTTGCAATAACACAGACTGTTGGTCTATAACGTGAGTGGGCTTCATCCCGTCAGCTGAAGAACTGAAGAGGTCCCACCTTCAGAGGTCACCCTCTACAACTGGCTGACCTGGCTCACCAGCAGACACTTTGGAAGCGAACTACAGTTCTTCCCTTAGTCTGCCTGACAAGAAGGTGTCTTAAGAGCGGAAGGATTCAATCTGGCTTACAGCTCAAGAGGATGCACGCAGTTCATCCTGGCAGACTGGCTGGGGTGGGAGTGGAGTGGGCCGGAGATGGATCTTAGTTACTCTTCTATCGCTGTGAAGAGACCCCATGACCAAGGCAACTCTTATAAAAGAAAGCCTTTAACTGGGGTCTTGCTTGCAGGTTCAGAGAGTTTGTCTATGATCGTCATGGCAGGGAATGTGGTGACCGGCAGGCAGGAATAGTTCTGAAGGAGTAGCTGAGAGCTATTTACATCCTCATACGAAGGCAGCAGGCAGAGATAGAGAGAGATTGGGCCTGGTTCAGTCTTTTGAAGCCTCAAAAAGCAAAGCCCACCCACACAGACGCATCTCCTCCAACAAGAGTTTGCACACCTCACAATCCTTTCCCAACCAGTTTTCCAAGCTGGGGACTAAGCATTCAAATATATGAGCCTGTGGGAGCCATTCTCATTCAAACTGCAGTGGGGAGAGGGACAAGTGCAGCCAGAGTTTGTGGCTAGGAGTCTAGCCCACACCCCCTCATGTCTCAAATGAGCAGGAAGCAGGGATCACATAGGAAAAAAGGCTGGGCCAGAAAACATCAAGGTTTACATGGAGCAACCCACTTCCTCTAGCAAGGCTCCACCGCCTAAGGAAGTGGTTCTCAACCTTCTCCATGGTAGGGTGACGTCCAAACAAAATTATTTCGTCGCTACTTTATAACTGTAATTTTACTACTGTTATGAATTGTAATGTAAATATCCAATATTCAGGATACTTGATATGTGAATCCTGTGGGGGTCAAGACCATGGGTTGAGAACTGCTGCCTTAAAGGTTCTGTAACACTTTAACCAGCTCTACCATCGGAGGGACGAGCATTCAAGTGCACTTCACATCCATACATCCATCATGAAGGATAAATGTTTAACAATAACTGTTAGAAGTCCGTGCTTCTAAACAGGTCTAAGATGGCCGAGAAAGGAGAGATATGGCAACCAGCAATCAAACGTAAAGTAGATGAGAGGTAAGGATAACTGAAATGCTCAGAGAAGACAGAGATAAGGAAACGCTCTCACTATTTACTACAATATATATGAGGATTAAAGCCTAAGGGAGGTAGGCATGAAGTCCACCCTTAGCTGATGAGCTTCAGACAACAGGTGGATGCTGGGAGGGAGAGCCAGTGTTCCTCAAGGGTGTGGCCCTGGTACGTCAACCTCGCTCCAGTGACTGGTCACCCATCTAAAGAGTATCTAGGCAGCACAAATTTGGCCTGATTCTCAAAGAACTAATAAAAATTGTCAGGTTGTATTTGCATTTTCTTTTCTGTTTTGTTTCGTTAAGATAGGGTCTCACAGGGCTGGCGAAAAGGCTCAGAGGTTAAGAGCACTGGCTGCTTTTCCAGAGGTCCTGAGTTCAATTCCCAGCAACCACATGGTGGCTCACAACCATCTGTAATGGGATCTGATGCCCCCTTCTGGTATGTCTGAAGACAGCTACAGTGTACTCCTAATTAAAACAAACAAATAAATCTTAAAAAAAAAAAAAAAAAGGACAGGGTCTCAGTCTCAGGGTCTCACTATACGTTACTGACTGAACTGGGCCTCTTTGAATAGGTAAACAAGGTTGACCTTAAACTCACAGACATCTGCCTACCCCTGCTTGGCTGTACTAGCTTTGCTTTGCTTTGTTCCCTTTGTTTGTTTTGTTTTGTTTTGAGAGGGGGTCCCTCTATGTTGCCCCGACTTTCCTGGAACTCACTCACTAGTAGACCAGGTTGGCCTCAAACTCACAGAGATCTGCCTGCATCTGTCTCCGAGCGCTGGGATTAAAAACCTGTACCACCAGACCCAGCCTTGTATTTGAAATTTTTAAAAGTCTAGTTTAAAGTAGACATACCTAAAACTCACAAGTCTGAAAAACAGAATAAAAACATATCCTATGCAAATGCCAACAAAAAATAAATCAATTCAGAATATGACACTGACATTAGTGGTTGGAGAGATGGCCCAGGGATAAAGAGCAATGTCTGCTCTTCTGGAGGTCCTGAGTTCAATTCCCAGCCACCACATGGTGGCTCACAGCTGTCTGTGCTGAGATCCGATGCCCTCTTCTGACAGGCAGGCTTAGATGCCAATAGGGGTCATATACACTAAATAAATAAGTAAACAAATCTTTTTTAAAAAGCCCCAGAATATGACACTGGATAAGATCTAAAGCGAAAGGTATTAGTAAAGACGAAAGCCATCTCTGTGATAATTATGGGGAAATCCTTTCAGAAGACAGAATGCATGAAAACATAGAAGCAAAACAAATTGCATAAAGCACATTCAGAATTACAAGCAGAAACTGATGAATCAATATACCACGAGCCAAATCAATCAGGAAATCTGCCCAGCATGGTGGCACTCATTCGGCATGGTGGCACGCACCTTTAATCTCAGCACTCGGGAGGCAGAGGCAAGAGAATCTCTGAGTCCCAGGAGAGCCTGGCCTATAGAGTGAGTTTCAGGGCAGCCAGGGCTACCCAGAGGAAGCATCTCAGGGGGAAAAAGAAGAAGAAAAATCAGAAAAGCAATGATATAGTTCAAATTTTACTAGGGACATACTTGAACAACAAAACCAACAGGCTAATAAGTGTAAAAGTGAACAATATCTCTATTTTCATAGATATGAGAAAATTCTCTTGATGCGTGTTCCTGATGAAGGCAAAAGGCGCCGACCGCGCTAAGTTCCTGTGACATAAATATCTCCACCACCGAGTCTAAATGCCTGATGGATGGGGGAGGAGAGGCAAACGGAAGGAAACTCGTGGTGAGCTGCGGGTCTGAAATGGCAATGGGTCTGAAAGGTCACTTTCTTAGGAAAAGACACACCTCGTTATGACCTCGAGATTGCCACCTGCAGGGGTGCAGCACCTCCAAACACTTCCAGACTCTTGCCCTTCAGCACTTTGGAAGCAACGGCTTTGAACGAATGGACGCTTTCTGCAAAAGGCAGTTCTCTTGCTCCTCTGTCAGGGTTCACACTGGGGTGACCTTGTGCAGTCCTGCTATGGAGCGTAGTGTAGGTGAAGGAACAGGGACAAGAGTCCAAAAGGACGCTGGAAGAAAGGGTACAGCCATCAGGCAGTCGGCCCTCTCATCCCAGCTCCTCAGAGGACTGTCAAGGGGCCCGAGCAAGATGCTTGGTGGGCATCCTATGGGTCTGAAGCACAGCATATGGCAAAAGGAAAAGAACTGAAGGAACCCAGGAAGTACACCTGGCGGAGAAGAACCCCTTCGGAAAGCTTCCTGCTTCCCTCAGCTCCTCCCACCATGCTCCTCCCCTTCTGGCTCCAACCTGGAACCATACAGGATACTGAACCAGGTTGACCCAGCGGTCCAGCAGACTCCTTTAATTAAATATAGAATACTTAAAGGTGATTATTCACATCTTTAGGGAGACTGCCCATTTTAATCATAATTACATGATAAATATTTCATGGTATATATCTTTGTCATATAATTAGGAATAAAAAATGTAATCTCAAAAAGACGCTAAATAATTCAAGCTGCTGAGGATGTAAAGCCATGGCTGAAATATGTTCAGGAGGTAATTCTGGAACCTCACATGCAACCCTCCACACAACAACCCCTCTGAGGAGCCCCAGGCCGTTAGCACGGTTTACCATCTTTTTATGAAGCCTCTCTCAGGGTAAATTTTGCTTTAAGAACAAGCTAGCAGCATTAGCACAATGTCTTCCTACCTTTGAAATTACCAGGCTTAGAAAATGTGAAGAACACTCAAACAGCTCTCTGATTAAGGTGTTTAAAAAACAACAAAAACCTTATACTCACCTAACCTGAGTGGGGCCTATTAGCGGGATAGCATCCCATGAGCCTGGCAGAATCCCTTCATGACATTTTAGGAGTTTAACGTACTGTAAGCTTTTTTAAATAATTATTTTGATACTTTCCATATTTTAACTTACGTATTATAATGGATTCATGTACATTTTTTTAAGATTTAATTATTTTATGTGAGTGTACTGTTGCTCTCTTTAGACACACCAGAAGAGGGAATTGAATCCCATTACAGATGGTTGTGAGTCACCACGTAGTTGCTGGGAATTGAACTCAGGACCTCTGGAAGAGCAGTCTTAACCACTGAGCCATCTCTCCAGCCCCACATTTTCATTCTTTAAATATTTGTGTTTGAGTGTTTTGCCTACGTGTATGTATGTCTGTGCACCACGTGTACACCTAGTGCCCTGCAGAGGTCACAAGAACGTGTCAGACCCCCTAAAACTGGACAGTCATTGAGCTGTCACATGAGTACTAGGAATTGAACCAGGGCCTTAAAAACAAGAGCTCTTAACCCCTGAAACATCTCTCCAGCTTCTGTAACTGGGAGTTTTTAAATGGGCTGTCACTGTGCTTTCAAAAGGCCCAGTTACCTTATGGCACACACATGGCAGACCAAATCCAACCCAGACTGTGTAGGCATACCTACCATGGACACCTACCACCACTTGGAACAAATAGCACAGTAGTGTCTCAAGCCTCCATCTCAAAAATTACCAGCCACCTTTTGCAGAATCCTTTTATTGTCCGTTGATAGAAAGCAAAGATAGAGGGGGAAAGACGAGCTGTATGCCCAAATCACCTGAGCCAGTAGCCTAGAGAAGACCTTTAACAGCATAACTGTCACCACAGTCCATGTGGAAGACCCCTGACATTCTTTTCCAGAAAGTAATTGCCCATACTAGACTAGAAGAATGGCCATGGCTCCAAGTCTTCTTCTTCCTCTTCCTCCTCCCCTTTCTCCTCCTCTTCCTCTTCCTTTTCCTCTTCTTCCTCCTCTTCTCTTTTTTCTCTTCTTCCTCTTCCTCCTTTTCCTCCTCTTTTAGCTTGTTTTGTTGAGACAGGGTTTCACTATATAGTGATGGCTGTCCTGGAATTTACCATCCATGGATTCCATGTTTTCTCTGAGGCCCAAAGCATTCAGTAAGAGATGAGACCTTCTGGGATTTCATAGAATCCAGTTCTTTGAATGTCCTAGGAGTTAGGATAGCCCTGGGTCAGCAGGTTCAACAGGTTCCTCAGTTGAGTGGCTTGTTTAAAACTGATTTCAGTTTCCTATTTCTGTATTAGCTAACAAAACTAAGATTATTCCCCTTCTCTCAAAAAAACATGTCTGCCTAAAGACAGCTGAACAATGCTAATGTGAAAGGGAGAAAGCCAATGACACCTCAGCCCTACACCAAGAACTACAGGCAACTAAGGAATACTGAGAGCAGAACAGTCTTCCCCAGGGAAGAGCACACCAACTGGTTATCCAATAACAAATGGTGGGCCGTGTGTGTGTGTGTGTGTGTGTGTGTGTGTGTGTGTGTGTGTGTGTGTAACATCACATGGACTGAGCAGGTTGTATCCATATATTTAGGAATACACATAGAGATGACAATTAAAAACAATAAGCCGTGAATATGAAAGAGAACAGAGCAGAGGATGGAATCATACACAAGTTACAGGAATGAAAGGGAAAGGGAGACATGGCGAGATTAAATTCTAATCTCAACACACAAACAGTGAAGGACCAGACTGCCAAGACACCAGGAGCAAAGCTCTGCAAGAGCCACGCTCTCCTAGACAGTTACTGGGGAGGCCAAAGAGCACCCGGTGAACAGCAGCGAAGGCCTTGTCCAGAAGCGAGGCGCTGGTATGCCTGCCCTCTCTGTCCAGGATTACCTTTATGCTGGGGTCACATGGAAGGCTCACTTCTCCCTAGCAGCAGCATTCTCAGTGAACTAACAGCAAGTAGGGAGACGGCTGCCTCCACACTCACCTTGGTGAAGCTATACATTGCCACTAGGCTATTCCTCCAAGTGGAAACCATGGGGAACTGCATGCCATGGTTAAGAAAGGCTTTTGTCTGGCAACTCGGAGAATGTTGGGTCTTAGCAGACAAGATACTCTAATATAACACTGGAGACAAATTGGGCTCTTTAAGAATACATGGCTGGTGCTAAGAAAATCTTCAGGAGCCAAGTTTTTGAGAATTATAAAGTGATGTTATAACAAGGTCAAGAGTCTAAGGTACAGGGTTTTAAATTACTGCAATAGCCTGTAACAGAGGCCTATAAACGGGAGGGAGGTACTTCATTACAACAACGGCCAGGCACACCATAGGTATGATTTGTACTGCTTCTTTGGTTTTGTGTTAACTGCACAGAACTGGTCAGAGGTGAACAGATATTTCTTGAGAAATTAGTTAATGAAATAAACCATAGGAGGAACCGTCGGTCACTTAAGTCTGACAAATGGTACACGGAAGGTCAATAAAGCAGTTCTTTTTCCTTTGTCAAGGCAGGTAATTTAGGAAGCCGTCCTGGTAGCCTGGGGTATAGTCAAGAAAAACAAAGCAAAAAACGCAATCAATTGCTTTTCATTCAAAGTAAGTTCTGAAGACCGAATCACGAATTATAGAAAATGAACAGACCAACTAGTGTCATGATTTCCCAAATACAGACCTCTTTAAATGAGTCTGTTTTTCACCTTCGGATTTTTCTTTCCCACCTCAGCGTACAAAACTAAAAAGCCAGTGTCCTGCAATAACCCCAGGCCAAGTTCTGTGAGCATCCTTGGGAAATGAAAGCACTGTTTCAGCAAGTCACTGATCAAGGAGAAAGTGCCTTTGTACTCAGGCCCCAATTGGTATTTGTGGCCATTGGGAGCAGCAGCTTTCATTTCTTAGTGCTAGTTCCAAAGCAGTGTAGCCAGGCGCCATTCCGGAAGGAACCCTCTCTAACTACCCCAAATAGCTTAAGTCAGTACTTCCCCAAGTCAAAGATGGGGTGCCCTGAGACACTTCAGAGGCTAAGTCAAAAGAGAGCACCATCAAATTAGAGTTGTGTTTCCTTCTCTGATGACAGCACAGATGTGCCATTTTAAAAGATCACTGGAAGTGCCGGCACACGCACGTATCTTCCTGGGGAGCAAGAACCTTGGTTAGGGTATGAAGGTTTCAACCTTGAAAGAACCAGCAAGTCAGACAGCTGCCATCCCTTGTACTGGGACTGGTTTCCTGGGAAAGGGGCGCTTCGCTCAGCCAAACTACCACATGACCTCTCTGAGCTACTCCTTTTAGCACGTTGTTTTAACAGAACCTGATACTGGGTGGGGATGAGTTCATTCTAGAAAAGAACTACAGCGTATATACAAACTGAAGGTTCAAAATACATACTGGGCATGGATCTCCAAGTAGGTAGGAGCACAAGTGTAAGGGGCACGCCCTTGAGAAAAGAAGCGAATGGATACACACGAACAAGAGATACATGGAAGCTTCCTGTGGACAGTCTCTTCATTCAGACAATACTCAGCACTTTCAAAGCCAGATGGTGGTTTACCAATGTGATCTGGGACTCTCACTGCCACTTTAATTCATTTTTTTAATGATTTATTTATTCTTATGTTTATGTACATTAGTGATTTGCCTGCACGTGTGTCTGTGTAAGAATATCAGATCTGCTGGAGCTGGAGTCACAGTTAGTTATAAGCTGCTACGTGGGACCTGGGAATTGAACTCAGGACCTCTGGAAGAACAGTCCGTGCTCTTAACCATTGAGCTATCTCTCCAGCCCCAGTTCATGTTAAAATACACAGGTATACTTAATAACTAGGGATCCAATAATTACTTGAGAACTATCTCAAGTTATATAAGAATTATAATAAGTCAGTTGACCAATTAAATTTGATTCCTCCCCCCACCCCCCCTCACTTCCCCATCCCCATGCTGGAGAGGAAACCCAAACCTCATGCACACAATAGGTGAGCACCCTATCACTGAGCCACACTCCCAGCCTGGGTTGACTTTCTATCCAGATGAAGGCGATTTGCATTCAGACTGTGGCTAGCACATTCTGATACAGTCTGCAAGCGCAGCGCTTCCCTCACAGGTGGAGGGACTAGGGCTGAGTAATTACTTTGGCTAGTGATGCAAGCAATCGGGTGCTAAAGTCAGAGTCAAAGCTCAACTCCGAGACTCACGCTATCTGTCCCGGGAAACAGATTTGTCTCTGCAGCTGTGAAGTCCATACAGAACACTTGGCCATCGGTCCCAACCAACGCACCTTAGCGTCAATTGAATACAATTGTTATACTAAAGTGAAACGGCCTCCACCAGTCAGCAATGGTAAAGGGCAAAGGAACCAGAGAGGGGCTCTGCGGAAAGATGGCTGGACCAAGCTGGACAACCTGAGTTCAATCCCAAGAACTCAGGATTGAAGAACTAACATCCCCAAGTGGTCCTCTAGCATCCCATGTGCCATGGAACCCACTCACACACAGGTAAGTGTAGTCTCTAAAAAGTTCCTTGAGACCTCTGATTTCCCAGGCGAAGCTATCTTGGCATTTTCTTTTCCTTTTGAGATTTTAATTTTATTTTGTGTTTGTATGTTTTCTCTATACCTAAGGCAGAGAAGTAGGAAACAGTTATTTTGAGAAATACAACATATTTTGAGAAAAGAAACCTTGTTGTGAGCTGCAACAAGGAGGGAGGGTACCACGGAAGAGGGTACCTTGAAGCTGACCTTGCAAAGTTTATATTAAGACCTGAAAGAACAATCCAGAAAGCACAGAGATTTGGAGATTACAGTGCAACAAGAAGTCCCACTCCTGCCAACAGTGAAAGGTAATTGGTTCGGTTACAGGTATAAACAGAAGCCAAGTGGATACGTACATCAAAGCAACCTGGGGGTACCAAGTTGAAAAGTGTATGAAAAACATATGTGCGTATTTTATGACATGTCTATACAAGTAGGTTTCCACATGGCCTTGGCATACACTTTAGACCCAGCCCTAAGGCAGGTCCTAGGAGAAAAGGGCTGAGTAGAAAGCACCTTTCCTTTCTGCAGTGGGGCTTAGTACCACACAGTTATCTTCTCTATCACTAGGATTCCAGGGAGACTCTAGAAGCACCGCTTCTGTGACTGGCAGACTGACAGACTACTGAGAGACTGACAGACTACTGAGAACGGGAAGCACTATGCGACTCTAAGGGACATTACAAGTGTCACCTTTAATTTTGCAAGGCATTGAGCAGTTTCTGAAAATTACAAGTGACAATGTATTTATTGCTGCTAAATAACATCAAGAAATCATAACCAGAACTAAACTTGAGGGGACACACATGTGAAACCCAACATACAGAAAGGGCAAATTTGACCAAACTTTAGTCTGTCATACTACTATGGTGACCCAGACTCTAAAACAAGAAAGTGATCACTCCAGGAGACCAGGGACTTATGAAGAGGACTGGATGTGTAACATTCAGCCAAAGGACACTGAGAACAGAAGCAGTGGGCAGAGAGTGATGAAACATTTACACTATGGCTAAGCCAAGCCATTAAAATACAACTGTTGGATCAGAGAGATGACTCAGGTTAAAATCACTAGCTGCTCTTCCAGAGGACCCAGAGTTCAACTCCCAGCACCTACATGAGTCTCTATCTCCAGGTCCAGGGGATTTGATGCCCTCATCTGTTTTCCAAGTATCTTGCACACTGTTGGTGCAAACATATTCGCAAACACCCAAACACATAAAATACAAATAAAATCTCAAAAGGAGAAAAAGAGGATGCCAAAGCAACTACACCCAGAAAACTGGCAGCAAGGGTAGCTTTAATAAACAGGCAAACTGAGAGGGTGAGCTGGACAAGTAGTACTGGGAGGGGCAGGAGACACATTTAGGGACAGAGGGATGGCGGATGGAACCATCAGAAGTGCTCTTGTACCACCTCAAACACAAGTTCATAGCAGGGCTCTAATGTGGTCGTCTTTAACAACAGTCCATTCTCTTTTAAGTTATACAATGTTTGAAACTTATGCTCTACTCTCAATCTAGTGGTTCTGACTTTAAAAAGCATGCGACCACACCACAGGCCCAAGTCCACCACAGGCCCAAGCCCACCACAGGCCCACGCCCACCACAGGCCCACGCCCACCAGCAGCTGGTTTATCATCCTGAGGGCTTCACTTTGCTGTAGCAGTTGATGGCTATGTCCAGAGGGGCCTGCCGTTTGGCTGTGTCTGCAGAGGGTGGTATTGTCAGCACTGGGATGCGTGAGCTCCACAGCCCTGGCACTGCTAGCCGCCATGAAGATGCTGCCAGTCTGTGCCCATCCTGAGAGAGCTGTGGAAGAGGCTCACAGGTGTCACTCAACCTCCAACGAAACCTGAGCAAAAGTGGCTGAAGGAAGTCAAGTGGATTACTTTACCCGGGCTGATCCACAGGGTACCAGAGTAGATAAAATAGATAAGGCAGAGCACATTTAGTCAAATGTCACCTCAAATGCCCCCTCTAACGTCCCCTGACAAAAGCACTTTGCCTAAGAGAAGCCTCGTTGTGCAATAAATGACAGTAATTACTAATTACCAAAATCGTTAAAAACACCCAATTTTTAAAAGTTCCAAATCTCTGATTTATTAGACAGCAGAAAAATATAACAGTTTTAGATAGGAACACAAACAACAATGGGGCAGGAGACTCTCAAACTACTGTACAAGGGCAAAGCCTCCCCACCCCAATCACAAGACAGAGACATTTCTGTTGTGACAGGAAACACGGAAATCCACACACTAGACCAAGTGTCCAACAGCTACAAACAGGCCTTAGGGAGAAGAAGCACGTGTTTATAGGAAGCAGACAAAGCTTTTCCAGAAAAACCACTTTCACCAGATGATTACGTGGACCTGCAATGAAGAAAACAGAGTTCAAAGATCCACTTAGACATCACACTCATTTCTTACTGAAAATCTTACAAAATTAAAAAAAAGACTCTTTTCTGTAACAAAAGAATGTTTTAAAAAATACACTCTGGGTGAAATAAACTTCATAAAGGTCCAGTCCTTTCAGAGATGTGCATTTACACATGGTACACATTAAAAATAACAAGTGCGACAACAGACTCACTGGACCTCCTTGCAACAGGCCAAGCTGAGCTCCTGTTCTGCTACAAGACATTACATCAAAATGAATCTCATGCTCACTGTAATTTTTTCTTCTTAACCTTTAATCACCAGTGGCTGGGCAACTGCACTGGGCATGAGAACTATATAAATGTCAGAGAAATATGTAAACCTCATTAATGTTTCCAAAAATTCATTTAGAGATAGAAACAGGTCCAGATAGATGCCTGTCTAAATGTACTGCAATTACGTTACAATGACTTTCCCAAATGCACAGATACGCTCTGTCTTTTCTCAGCTCATTACTGACTCAAACAATTTGCCCTTCTGGGATCAATTGTTTGCTAATAAATAATTGTTTACAGTCACAAAATGATGTTAGGAGGTTTTCTTATTAGTTTTCTTCTGCACCCTAATAAGATTGAAAACTAGCTGATTCCCGCGAGTCTAACCTTAACCTTGCTTTGTTTAGCAGCCCAGGAAATGATGAACCATCTGCTTCAGAAAATAATGGACGGCCAAGAGGAAATATTGTTTAATTGTAGATTAACCTCCTCATGAGGCAGTCTGAAGCAGCTTTCGAATTACCAACTATCACCAGCAAAGAAAGCAATGGCTCCAGAGCCTTCTCCTCGACCATTTAAGGACAGAGAGAACACAAAGAGATTTATGTCCTATTTACAAACACTTATTTCCACAGCAGAAACAAAAACCAAGGTCAAATCTGATTCTCAAAAGTGCATCCACTGTCCTCAAGTCTTATCTGCCCAAACACCTTTAATGTAGCAAACCATCAAGCCAGCTTGTTCGCTTGAGTTTCCATTTAAAAAATTAATAAAAACCTCTTTTCCAAAAAAAAAAAAACAAAAAAAAACCTCTTTTCCATCATTTTCAGGTTCTTAAAAAAAATATCAAAATTAGTAATTCCCTGGTTTCCGTATTAATAGTTATGAATCCACCACCGGGAAGTACCAATTGCTTTATTAATTATCATCAACATGGCACTTAAGAACGAGAAGTCTTGTCAAGAATAAGGTGATCTACAAGTTCAAAAAAAAAGATCAAATGGCTAGGACAAGAAATATCATATACAAGCACAGCCCTTTCCAACAGGCTTCACATTCTAAACTCTACAAACTGTAAAAGCACAAACATTTCTCCTTGTTAAATGCTCTACTCCTACAGAGGCCCAACAAATGTAGCAAGGGGACGTCAGAAGACCACAGACGCCCCACACGCCTTTATTTACCCCACAAATATTCACCGAGGATTTCCTCGAGGACCTGAGAACAGAGTCAGGCACAGGACAAGAGCCATGGGGTAGGTGCTGCATGGTGTAATCTATGTCTAAGCCTCTGCATTCACAGCCCAGGAGATGTCACTGGCCAAAAGGCTTTGTCCTGCGCTGCCACAACATGGAGAGGGGCCTTGCAGACGACAGACGCTACACCACAGCGTCCACCTACACCTCTTGAACATGTCAAAAGGAAGGGAATCTGCTGTGCTAAGCAGGGTTTCCAGTGAGACCCAAAGGCCACTCCCTTCTGTAAATGTTACAGAAACAATCGCCGGAGAGGGGAGACTTTTTTGGCAGTTCAATTTCTTAAATATCTTAAATAGAATTTACTAAAATAAATTATTCTTCAATTCCTCAACTTAATTTTGAAGCAATGGGGTAGTAGTAACTCCAGATTCAAATAATAGAGCCTATTCAAGAAGAATGAGAGCTTGACATTCTTCTCTACAAAACAACTAGGCACGATTTTATCCATCAGACGTCTATCAACCTACGGATATTGAAAGCTTGGGAGAACAAGATAAAATCAACTCCAACCCTACAGTCAGCTGTAATATCGAGCAGGCATCAACAATGCTGTTCATGAATTTAGAAAAGTTAATAAGTCCTGGGTTGAATGCACGAAAAGGCTCCGGTCCAGGTGAAGCATACTCACTTGGGCTTTGTCTCTGCATCTGTCACTTGGCGAATGAAGATACCATCTTCAGGATGCTCGGTATCATCCATTTCATACATATATGACGATGCGATTGCAAGCGTAGTTCCATCATTACTGAAGGCAAGGGATGCGATGCTGGTGGGGTAGCGATGGAACTGGCACAGGCGCTTTTTGTTAAATGGGTCCCAAATATTTACAAATCCATCAGAGCCTCCTGCAAGTGATATAAACAGTTAATGGCGTTGTATTGGAGTCTTCATGCTGTCAAAGCAAACAATCCCTCATCAGGATTCCGCCTGAGATAAGCAGTACACAATCTTAAAACTGAGCTCAGCCTGTGTGTCCCACTTCACCTGTGGCAAATGTGTTGTGGATATTGTGAAAGGAGATGGCGTTGACTGGGTAAATCTGCTCGATGTTGTTCTCCTTTAGCCTGTGACACTTGAAGGCGTACTTCTTCTTCTGAACCTCAGGGCTCGGGTCCAAGTATTCCACAGCTACTCGGCCTTCAATGGAGCTCAACACATAACCCTGCCAAGACAACAGAGGCCCAAACTGGCAAAACCTGCATTCCAGAGAGCACATGAGGTCCCCAATTCAACCCATAAAGACGTCTATTTCAGAAATGAAAGTTCAGCCAGGTTTAAAAGGCCTGGAGCTGCACTGACAGACACGAAGCCTCTATAAATAGCTAAGAGCATCAGTAGCTAAAGGCACCTTACCTGCTTTGTGAGAAATAGTGCTGCCCTCACTCGCTCTCTCCACACTATCAGTACCTAACACACTGCAACTAAAAACAACTTGTTTTGTCAAATCTAAACAAGGAATTTTAAATTTTAGTATCCTCTGTCTCCAGACCCGAAGGGGACTCCAATCTGTTCCCTCAGTTAAAATCTCCCCTCTGTCTTTAACTCTGAATAAATAGTGTGTCTCCCCTCAGCGGGAGGGAGGACCAGTAACCCAGTTCCAACCCAGCTGGCCAAGCTCTTCCTTTTGCCTACATGAGGCTGTGAGGAACTCTCAAGAGTGCGTCCCAATTTCAAACCACTTCTCAGTCTCTTCAAGTAACAACATGATTTTAAAATGATAAAAACTGCTTGTAGAAAATTAATTTAATAAAATCCATTTTTAATTTACTCTGTGTGTGTGTGTGTGTGTGTGTGTTCTGTGGGGAGGTTAGAAAACAGCGTGCAGGAGTCCGTTCTCTCCTTCCACCATGTGGGTCCCAGGGACAGAACTCGGGCATCATGCTTGGCAGGGAGCATTTTGCCCACTGAGCTGTCTCCATTTTTTTAATAAAAAACCCAATTTTATGCATACATTATAAAAGCAAAAGCAAACCCATAGAGAAAGGTAAACATAGAGATAAAAACCTTTTTTGTAACACAAGCATGAATAATCACGTTTAATCAAGCACAGCTCCTTGTCTTCAAGGCTCGCCACTGGAGTAGACAGAGGACAGGGAGATCTGACTTCCTATTTCATAGCCACAGCAGCTAAAGGACAGCCCTCATTCCAAACGCATCTCCTGCTTTAAGTGAACGTTTCCTCACAACCAACTGCCCTGGCAGTTTTGGGAACAGTGTCTCACTTTACACCCCACCATGGCCCTGAACTCATAATCTTCCTGCTTGATCCTAAGTGCTAGGTTTACCTGCCACCAAGGCTTGCCTCTCCTTAGAGCATTAAGGACGGCTAAAGAAAGGGAGATTACTAATCTTTTCAGTGATGCCGGAAGGAGACTCAGTATATCATATAAGACATGGCCTGTCTAAGTATCGCTACTTTTAAAAAGATTTAAAAAAAGAAAGGGAGAGAGAAAAAAAAAAATCAAAGCTCTATTGTTACATGAGAGAAACAACTTTGCTAATATTACAAAAAGCAAATTCTATAAACCTCAATTTCCAAATTTAGGCTCGGATAGGAAGTTGAAGGATGTTTGAACTCTTTGAAACTTCGTACTTACTAAATATCCCATACCAAAATCAGCAGTAAGACCTATCAAAAGCACTTGACCTCTGGAATATCAACATCTTCCCTAAAATGTGGGATAACTTATTCCCACAATTTACAGTTGTCTGTAAAAGAGTATAAAGAACACACACACATGCAAATACAGTTGTCTTTAAAAGATTATAGAAAGCAGACCTAAAAGCAAATTTGAAGTCATTACTTTGAAATTCCAGGCAAGTGGGGGTGAGGAGGGGTGAAGAGGAGGGGTGAAGAGGGGTGAGGAGGACTGGGTACCTGTTTGTTCGGGAAGGCTCGGATACAGCGAGTCTGGTACTTCAGGCTGGACTCCCTGCGCTGCTGCACGTAGCCCATGTTCCTCAGGTCCCACACCAGTACTCGGCGGCCTGCTGTGCCCACAATCAGCCTGTCCCCAGACACCGACAGGGTGTAGACCTTTTAGGAAACATCAAAACTTGATCATCATCATATACTTCCTGAAAATGACATTTTGCTCAAGTCCATCTCTAATCCTAAAACCATAAAAAAGCTAGCTGAACAGGTTCCCAGATCACACGTCAACTTTAGACATTTGGTGAGGTGACTCAGGGAAACTAGCACCCCCAGAACTTCACTAAATTAAAACACAACTCAATTAAACATGTAGACACTTCTAACAATGAAATGCTCTCGACGAGAAACATGTCCCCCAAAATGTCTTGCTTCATTTAAGATAAAAGTTATTAAACCCACTCAAAACAGGACAATAAAGTTCAAACACCATTCAAAAAGCTTCTGGCTTTTTGTAAAGCAATCATTCTCATTGTTTTCTCTGACCAGGGCGGGCAGCTTTTCAAAGATTTCATTTGGCAATCCTAAAACTCCTGGCATTGCCCAGTCGTTTCCTGGAGGGGAAGCTCTTCCTGGGAAGAGCAAAGAGAGCATCACCAACAGGCTGGCTGTCTCTCGGGAGGCTCTGCAAGCCCCGACTCAGAATGAAGGCGAGAGACTTGTCGTGCATGCAGCAAAGCCACCCTTAGGCTCTGACCTCAGATTCTGAGGTCCAAAGGAAGCTCACTTTTAGGGAATAAAAAAAAAAAAAAAAAAAAAAAAACCTAAAAAGCATTTTATTCCCTGAAAGTATCTATTTTCCCCCTCATAATGTATTTTCTGCAATATTTAAGTTTCCACAAAAAAAAAAAAAAAAATCCTTTATAAGATTTCCTGCAAGCAGAACATTTGTTGGTTTACTTGCAAATAGGATGCGAGGCAGACACCAGAGGGAGCAAATTCATGAAAAAGCAGCAAAGTATCTTCCTAATGAAAGTCATTTCTTTAAAAATCTAGCCTTGAAGTCTACAACTGAGGTGACTGTTGATCTTCAACTCAGCAGAATCCCTATTATGTAGAGGACCCAAGATATGATAAGGCTTCACTTTAACCCTCCACAACACAGCCAGAGCTGATCATCACCCACATGTTAACTTCCGTCCACCAGCCAAAGCAGCAGGCCAGGGCACAACATGCGAGACATAGCCACTACAATCCAGCTTTAAAGTTCAACAACTAAAGCAACCAAGGGAAAAACAATTTTTAAAATTGAAATATTAAATGATTGCATATGTAAATACGAATACTATAATGTATTTATTCAGAAGGCCAATGTCTTTCAAAAAGGAAAGGAAAAAAAATTAAGATATATGAAATACTAAACTTAAAAAATAAACCAGGAAAAGATCGATTTATAGTGGCACAACTATGTCCAGAATTTTACCTTAAATCTTTACTATACAGGTGACACACAAGCTTCTAAAACTGCTTTCTATCCGCACTGATCATAAATCAAGGGAAACCACTGTCATACTACTGACTGGGTATATACATTTATCAAAGAAAGTATTAAAAAGAGTGACATAATGAACTTCGCTGAACCAGTGAGCAGCTTGCTTCAGTGTGGCTGTCCATTATATGATATTCTGTCAGCAATTCATCACAGTTCTTAACATGCTGCATACAACCATAAATCAAAACTAGAAACAATGCAATTATTTTATTCTGAACAAAGGTCTTGCCAGGAGGAGAGTCGACTGTGACGGGACAAAAAATAATGGCTCTTTGGATTCACTACTGTATGTAATGGCGGCCAACAGGGCCGAACAGTGTCTTTACACTAGGGAACGGACTCAAGTGAAGAATACTTAAGACTGCTGAAACAATCCATCCTTTAAGCTAACTGTTACCTGATAAAAGTCTGGTGAGGATACAGCCTATACATGTTGATGGAACAGACTGAGAAGTTGGAATACACCCAAGTTGGTTTTAAAAAGCTCCACCCATACAAGGCAGATTCCGTTTTCTCCAGGGCCAAGGCCCTTGGGACGTTATCCAATCCTAAATGGCCAGCCATAAACACATGGATAAACAGTCAATGCCAAATGGAGTCAGTAGCTTGTGTGTGTTCACATGTATGTACGAGAATAAAACGATTATAATTATGGGAGAGCCCAGGAACCTGAGAGTGATCGGAAACAGTCGGAAGGAAAAGACGAAAGAATAGAAAAGACGTACAACGTGCCCACGCATGAAATTCTCAAAAAAAAAAAAAAAGGGGGGGGGGGGTTGGGGATTTAGCTCAGTGGTAGAGCGCGTGCCTAGCAAGCGCAAGGCCCTGGGTTCGGTCCCCAGCTCCGAAAAAAAGAAAAGAAAAAAAAAAAATCACAGGAACATATATGTAAATGGTTTTATAATTCAAAGATAGAGATTGCCAAACTGGATTGAATAAAACGTAAGATGCAACTACGGTGCTGTCTGTGGGAAATGTGATTTAGATTCAAAGGTGTTTAAAGCTCCATTTACTACAAGCCTTCAAACCACATCTGTCAGCATTTAAATACACACACAGCAGTAAAAGCCAGAGAACCCGGCTGTCTCTCTAAAGTTCAAGTGACACCCTTTCCATTCTCAACTGTCAATTCAAATGGAACCTCAAGTCACAGCTGAAAATGAGTCATGTTTCACCCCATCTTCTGGTTTGGGGTGTCAGACCCAACTTAGGACAGCCAGTATCTGTAAATGGTTTCTATGAAAAGGTAGTAGGTTACCTCTCAGACCGGATGCATTAACAATACACAGACTGAGGAGTTCCTGCTCTCTAGCCCACGTTTAATAACTGACAGAAAAAGATGACCACGTTTTAAAAGTTAATTCCCTTCATATTGAAGTATTTCTATATAGTTAGGTTTCTAAAACAGATTGCCAATTCTTAACCTATTCAACAGCATAGTCATCAAACAGAAAACTCCTGATACACATAAAAACCCTACCTTTTCCGGCTGAGAGAACGTCCCAGCATTACAAGGAGTTCTGGGATCCCACAGTTTAACTGTCTGATCCCAACTTCCAGTAACCATCACGTTCACTTCTGGACAGTATTCGACACATCTGATAGGGGCATCATGAGTTCCAACAAGATTTTCTATTGCAAAGGAAAATAAAAAAAAACAACACAGCTAGCTTTACTATCTCATAGGACACCTCAAGTGAACCAACGGAACAGTCAGCTGAAATGAATTGCTCTCAGTCACCCCACAGAACGTCTGATGCAGAGCAATCTCTCCACACTACAGAGTTACCCACTCTCTAAGTCACTTCATACTGCACAGGTTAGTCACCAGCAGGGATGCAGCACAGCTGCCTTGAACTTCAAACTGTACTGAGAAGGTACAGGATGAACCTGAACCTAGCTTTTGTAAGAAAACTGGCTTGTATACCTTTGTATCTGGTGCATGCCTGGTCCATGGTAGGTGCTCCACAAATACTTGTTGAGTGAACTGAGAGTGGAGATCTCTGGCTTCCTGTACCCTGACAACTCTTATCCTCGCATTAAGCCAATGCTAATAAGAAGCGGTTACAGGACTGAGGGGGAGTCTTTCAATTAACTCACTTGCTTCTCATGGCAGGGTCCAATTGCTGCTACATACTTTCTTTCCTGTCAATTTCAACCTTCCCAATATCTCATTTGTTCATTCAGTAAACATCTACTAAATATCTGCTATGTGCCAAAGCCCATGTGACATAGAGAAAAAAGGATGATAACAGAACTAGGAATGAGTCCAGGCAGAGTGCTTGCCCCGAATGCACATATCAGACACAAAACGTTACTTTTGTATAGAGGCCTCTTCCAATTAAACACGGTTCTTTTTCTTCTGGAAACACAGTCTTATGTCTAGGCTGGCCTCAAACTGTCTATGTAGCTGAGGCTGGCCTTCAGTTTCTTATCCTCCTGCCTCCCCTTTCCAAGTGCTAGGATTCCAGGAGAGCATCACACCTGGCTCAGACAGGCTTCCTCATTGCTCAACTCAGCCTCTAGGTAGCCCCATCTCTACATCCCCCCCCCCCCATCTCCTTCAAGTATACCTACATCCAAATAGAGCAGGCAAACAAAGCTCAGAGCCCTCTGCACAGCTTGGGTTCCATTCCGATTTCTGCCACAGTAAAACCATAACTCTTAAGAAATGTTTTTTACACATCCCACTGAAATACATTCTCCTGCTAAGAATACAAAGGCATCACTAAAATAAATCTGACCAGCTACCAAGCTCCGTTTTTAAAAGGTACTTCTTTTTTTTAAGTCTGTGGAAAGACTACCCTAAAGTATCAAACTGTCCCAAGAAATCCTGACAAGTCAGACCATGGATCCAGCCCACTGCTTAAGACTTCCAAAGGTGATGGTCAAAGGCTTAAGTGGCTTCCAGTAAACACGTAAGACAGTGCTCGAAATGGGCTTTACTGCAAATCACATGTTCCATTTGTGGTAACTTCTTCCAATTTTAAAAGTCTATTCTCAAAGCCATGTTTCACCTTCACCTAAGGACTCAAAACAACCACTCTTCCTAAATAATCATGTCTACACGAATGTACTAGTAAAGAAAAACTGGTAAAATGTCGCCATAGTATTACCTTGATCAGTATTCAAATCATGCATTTTCAGTTGATGATCTAGTCCTCCACTCCAGGCATGTGTTGGATCCTACAAAGCAAAATTTGGTTTTGATTTTCATTTTTTTGGGGGGTGGGGGGACACACTATGTAGTCTTGGCTGGCCTCAAAATTCAAGAGATCTGCCTGCCTCTGCTTCTGGGATTAAAGGCGTGGTCACTACATCCACCCACGCCTTAAATTTTGAGTCACTCCAAAGTTACATAGCTTTAGCAAGCATTTCAAAATTGCTATTTCTACAGCCAACTGTTATGTCCAGTGTGACAGACATTAAGTAAACAAAAATGCAAGTTAAGTGATCTTAAACTAAGCAACTACTGGGTAGCTTTATCGAGATGGACACCAGAATGTTATGGCTAAACCAGGCGACATTCATTACTTTTAAAAGGATAGCTAACCCCACCTTGCTGTTAAATTCAAACAATTACCTATGTGCAGAAAGCTGTACTCAAGTCTGAACTTGAAAAGAGAGATTGAAATTGCCATGAGATTAGAAATGAAAACACACCATTGTAATAGGCTCAATGCCAGGCTAAAGTGCACGCATCCCCGAGTAGTTATGAACTGTCCGAATACTCCAAACCGTGTATAAGGATGCTACTGGCAACGCCTAGGACAACTTAGTAAGGGGACAGGAGCAGAAACTGAGTCCACCTACGTAGAAGGCGCAGTCCAGGACAGCACCAGTGTGCTGGTACTTGAGCCTCATGGAATTGGCGGGCACATCGTAGAGGCGCACGGACGTATCCCAGGAGGAGACCAGGAGGAACTGGGAGGTGTTGGGGCTGAACTTAACCGAGGAGATGCCATCCTCGGGTGGCTGGTTCAGCTTGAATTCATTCGAACCGGTCATCTGTAGAACAAACGCTAAGATTGAGTCCCTTACCGGAGCAACAGAGGCGGGCCAGGACCTGCGCCTGCGCAGCGCGCGGGCCCGCCTTGATCCAGGCCGGCCGCCATCCCGCTACCGCCGAGCTCCACCGGGCCTGGCCTCCTTCCTTGCCCGCAGATCCCCAAATAGAACACAATGGACCTCGACCGAACCCCTCTGTGCATCGACGCGCCGGCCGCAGGCCACGAATCCCGCTCCGCCCACCTTCGCCCGGACCTCTACCTCGTGTTCGCCTAGGCAACGTTTCTGCACCGGCCACTACCGCCCCACTTCGCTTCAGAGCACTCGCAGGCAAAGCGGAGGAGGCGGAGAGGAAGCTCTGGAGCAGGCCTATCATTGGCTCATTTCGAAAGCCAACGGCTCGATCTCGGTAGCTGATTGGTCTGATCTACTGCCTGCCTCATTTTCCGCAGTCATCCTGTTCCGGCTCAAAGGGAAGCCGCGTTTTTTTTTTCCGTTCACCGGGTCTCTTAGTACCACCCCGCCAAGGTTACGGCTCTGGAGTTGCGGAAGGAAAACTACAACTCCCAATATGCTCAGGTCATGAAGGCACTAACGCCGGTACTCTGCATGCTGGGAGTTGTAGTCTCCCTGAAGCTGCCTGCCCGACTATCCACAGACTACGAGACAGAAAAGATGTTTTATCTAGCTCTAGTTGTGACATTCTTCTCCTCTATCCCTCAGACGCAGAATTTCATTTTGGTTGATACTACTATAGAGCTAAATTAATATTTTCTTTCTGGACGAACACATACCCCTGGAATTAACCCAAACTTGTCACACTGAAGGATACTTTCTAGTCAAAGGCACTATTTGCTTTCACTTTGCTGGGTTTTCAATCTATGAACTAGAATCTCATTCCCCTTGAGTTCTAGTGATCTCATAGGGGATAGCCGTCATTTGTATAGTTTTATCTCTCCACGGTTTTCAAGCACTTGAATTCCAGGCCTGGTAAGAAGTTCTGGGAATACACAATCAAACTACTTGTTTTAGAAGAGCACCTCATCCAGAAGGGGGATCATAGCGAGACACAAATAGTTTCAATCTTTTCAAGCTCAACCAGAATCTTTTAGGGATATTCATCATAGGACCTAGCATTGTGGCTGCCCTCTCCTCTTCCACCTTACCCTGCCATATCATGGGAGGCTCAGTTTGCTGCACTTTCCGTTTCTAGAATCCTCTAGAAATATGAGAATCAAAAGGGTTGTTTCAATAACCAGAATTGTTTTGATTCTGTGAAAGAAAAGCAGTACTTAACAAACAACATGGTGACTGGCATACTGACAAGCAAAATGTTACTGAAAGGTTCAATTAATCCATGCTAGTTCTTCTTTCTCCGCCCCCTCTTTTTTGAGACAATCCCTTTTATTTTGAAATTATTGCATGAAGTAGGAAGTTGTCTCTAGTTTTAAACTATTTAACTTTCAAGTACATTTAAAAAATTATCCTGTGTGCACAGACTCTGAACTAAATGCACTTAAGATTACACACACACACACACACACACACACACACACACACACACACACCAGCCTTTTGTCCTGATGATGGTTATTATGACTGAAAATTTCTGGTCGTCTTCCCTCTCTGAATACTTCTAGTATTTGGTTCTTTCTCTCTCTTCTCTTTCAACAAATCAGTGGCCAAGTTCAATTTTTTTTAATGCATTGAGTTGCTTTGCATTCTAAGTTTAGCAAAATAATTTTACCTCTTGACTTATTTGGTTCTCTTTCCCAGTTGTTTATTTAATTCTATTAGTGATTCCAGATTCTGAGCATAAATTACCTGCTAATAAAATCTAAGCATATTTCATTATCCCATGTGTGTATGATTCAGGCCCCTCTGGCCATGCACTTGCAGCCCAACTCTATTTGAGTTTTAAGAAACGTCAATCTTTTAAATCAAGTTTAGAGCCTGAAAAGAGATGGACTATTTTGCTGATTATTCAAATGAATTGATAGACTTGAGATAGGAAATCTGGCCACAGTAGAGTCTTGACCATTTTGCAACACAAATGTCAAGTGTGTGTACGTGTGTGTGCGTGCATGCACGTGTGTGTGTGTGTCTGTGTTATTCAGTTACCTGTTGCAGTGTTGAGTCTCCTGTCACTGCTAATGTCTGGGTGAGTAAAGAGAGTCAAATATGACAACTGGGAAAATGGTCATTCCCTAAAATATTAAGGGCAAACTCAAGTTGTCGTAAGTGCTGACAGTGATGGGAGGAGGTCACTAACTATAGAGAAAGCCATCCTGAAGCAAATATGGTGACCCAATGCTGTTCAGTCCATCATTGAACTGTAATCTACTGAAATGCAGATTGAAAGCATCTGAACGGGATATGTCTTTACAAGACATTCCTCTGAAGTAATGTGGTGGTTTCTGGGTGGAAGATTCAAAGGATGCTGCCAGGGAAAGAATGCAAAGAGGTTATCTAGAGTGACAACTACAGTGACATACAATGCACACATTCAATAAGCAATGGGAAACATATTTAATAAGTAAGAAAAGAACGGATAGGCCTCTCTGCGTTCTCCTTTTGACCACCCCAAGCTTAGTGTGGCTTCTTAGCACATGTTGGGACCTCAACAAATACTTATTGATGTGAACACAGCTAAAATAAAATAAATGCAAGTCAACCAACCTAGTATTGTCGGGTGCATTCTTGAGTAGCATCCATCTGAAGTCACCTCGGAGGAATTGCAGGTTTTATAAAATATAATGTGATAAGAAAATGGGCAAAGCTCTTCGGCCAGGCATTTTTCACGGAACGGTATGGGTCATGTAAACGTTTACATCCTGTGAATTTCTACAAAATGCAAGTCATTTCGATGCCTCTTGGCTCAAAGAGACAGGCCCCTCAGGCACCAGTTTTTTTCTGAAGAAATAGGGTCTTGGCGCTGCAGACTCCTAGCTTCTCACACCCAGGTCAACCACTGAGAGGAGGTGGGCCGGACCTAATAACTCGATCTGAGGCCAAGCTCCAGCACCCATTTCCGACGTTTAGCAAGAAACAGGTGGATGCTATTAAAACGTAGAGGAAGTACAGTGCTGCGATTTGCATGGTCCTGGCGCTGCAGTTCTCTGGGTGCAGCGCCTCCCCAGCCCTGCATGCAGGCAGGCAGGCAGGCAGGAGGCTGGGCACTGCAATCCTCAAGGCTCGATTCAGAAACAGCTGCTGAGTGTTGGCCAATGATCCGACCATTTGGTCACTCACAGTGCAAATTTAACAACTATAAAAAAAAAAAAATAGGGAAGCGCCTGTGTCACCTGCTCCACGAATCCCTCCAACGAAATCTGACCTTTAGGCATCACTTCCAGCTCTGCGCAGAACCCGCAACTGTGTCCCTAGCCGGAGAACCCTGCGAGGGCTGCAAGCGGGTCGCGTGGGGCTCTGGACCCCAAGCTGACGCTTTCTCACACTCCAGTTTTACTCCGCACAGGAGGACGCCAAGAGCGCGCCAGGGTTCCGGCTTTTCCTGGTGTTCCCAGCTTTGTCTAGCCCAAAAAACCGAGATCCCAGTACCAGGGAGATGTTCACCTCCTTGCCCGGCTCATTCCCAGAGGCAACCGGGTCAGCAGCCAGGCTCCTGGCTTAGTCTTTCGCGGCGCGGGCTCGGGATCTGGATTCTATCTCAGAGCGCATCCCAACCCGCACACCTGGGTCGTGGAAACTGTGTTGTTCTGTAGGCAGCTTCAGTCACGTGCTACCTGGGCAGCCCCAATATCCCGACCTTTAACCTCTGAGCCCAACCCCACCTTCACGTGGTGAGAGCAAGACCGTGGGGGCGGAGAGAGGAAACAGAATCTTGCTCGCCCTGGCGCTAAAAATCCAGAAACTCCTCTGCGCGCTTTCTGGTGGGACAATCCCTCCAAAGTTAGCAACCATGTTTAAAACGTTTTATTTTTTTTCTCTTTAAAAATATTTACAGATCTGTACTCTCCTCGTTTCACCCCTACTCATCCTCAAGATGAAGGGAATAAAGAGAAGTGATTGGTTCAATGGCCAACGTCCTAGTGGGCTCCGCTCGGCTGAGATTGTGTCCTTGTACACTATTTATATACATATACAGGTGTATATATGGGAGAAAGACTACCTGGTTTTGTTGGTATTTTTCTGATGTTTTTTTTCTTGCTACCGGCCAATCAAAACCCCCTTTCCCACCACTACCCGAGAATCTCCCCTTCCAAAATAGTTTCATACGCGTGGCGTGTTGGTTTGGTTTTGTGTAGAAAGCAGGTGCTCTGGCGTGAGGAATGCGGATAAATACTCAAAACAAAACAAAAAACCCAAAAAGTAGGGAAGAGGCCATAAATAAGACATAACGAATACACATGGTGTATTTCTTAATATTTCTGGACACGCGCCGCTCTGCTCCGGAGCCCCAGTAAGGATACCGACCGCGCCGGACTATGCAGGCAACTGCAGGCGACCAGAGGCGCCCCGGGAGCCAGCGGGCGTGTCAGTAGTCAAGCTTGTTGTACAGGTTGTAGAGCGGTAAGGCCGAGAGATTGCTGCTGGGGTAATAGAGCGGAGCCGGAAAGGCGAGAGAGCGTGGCACCGGCACTCGCAGTAGCGAACTGTCCCGAAATACCAACGGCATGCCCACGAGAGTCTGCGCCGACGCGTGTGCCATGTTGGCCGCCTCTAGCTCGGCGGAAAGCTGTCGCTTCCACTTGTTGCGGCGATTCTGAAACCAAGTCTTAACCTGGGTCTCGGTGAGCTGCAGGCTGGAGGCGAGGCAAGCGCGCTCCGAGCTGCTAAGGTAGCGTTTCATGTCGAAAGTGGACTCGAGCTGGTACACTTGGCTGCGGGAGAAGACGGTGCGCGTCTTCTTCTTGGCCGCTCCGGCTTGGCGCTCTGCACCGCCGTCCCGTGGCCGCTCCGGGCCCGGAGAAGGCGAGCCTGCGGGCAAGAGCCTCTCCTTCTCTTCCTTAAAGTCCGGGTGAGAAGGAGAAAGGAAAGGCGTGCGCTCCGAGGCCGCAGGCCCTGCGCCTCCGCTGCCCTTGGGGGTACCTGGAGAATGAACACAAACAGAATGACCATGGAGTTGATGCTTCTAGAAGACTCTCAGCTCTGCCTAGGACAAGGAGGTTGGCTGACACTTGCATCCTTGATTCCCCTATTCCTAGCCCCTTTCTTTTCTTTTGTGTCCTACTAGCGTCCAAAGTACTCGGCCTTTCATAGCAACAGAAGAGGGTTCCATATAATCCGAACTTGAGGGTCTCCGTTCCCACTTTTACATAAGTATAGGTGGTAACAGGTCTGGAATGAGGACATTAACATCATTTTTAAAAGGTGATTTTTGCCTTGTGAGAACTGAGCTTTACAAGGTAACTTCATTTTACAGGCCGTTTTCTTTGGGAGTCAGGTTAATTTTATACTTAACTCCTTGGCTCTCCTCCGTTAGCTTTTACCTCCCTGAAACTCACCACTGTCAATCATTTTAGAGTACTAATCACTTGAGAAGAGAATGAGAGGAGGGAAAAAACGCAGAGCCTGCAGGACTGACAGAACACCCAGACCAGACCTGCAGAACTGGAGTCAGGACAGAAAGTAACCGGCGTGCGAAAACGTTTTGGCCAGCATTGTGTGCTGCCCGCAGAGTTCCTGGCCCACTCCTGTTCAACCTCCTTCCAACCCAGTTTTCCCCTTACTGCCCCCAATATTCCTACTTCTCCCCAGCACTGGCCCTTCCGGCCCTTTTCGAGAAGGCTCCATTGGTGCGTAGTCCCCTCCCCTTGGCCTGGACCCCCAGCAGCCCGGCTGTGACCCAAGGATGCCCTGCTTGCGAGTCTCCGACAAACACACACCGCGTCGGCTCACGCTCACTCAGGCCCAGACTCCCGACGTGCGATCCTTACCCAGGCAAGGGAAAGGGATGGGGGGATGGTGCTTAGGGCTTGGCTCCTTGGGGCCGTGCGGATCTGGGCAGTAGCAAGCCGGAGCCTTCCAGCCTTCCTCCGGCTCCTCCTCCTCCGAGGACACAGACAAGCTGCGTTTCCTGGCTGGCCACCCGGCGGGCTCCCGCGGTGCCTCGGAGGGGCCCCCGCCCAGGATGGACTGGATGGTGAAGCTGGAGACGCCACCGGCCGCCGGACATCCCTTCCCCACATCTTCCTTGCTGCCCATCCTGGGTTCATAAGAAATCGGAGGAAACCAAGAACTCCCTTTAGAGCGGGGCTGGGTGGAAGGAAGGTGGTGCGGGCAGGCAGGCGGGGGGAGGGGCGGGAGGGAAAGCAAGGGGAGGGGGCTACGAGGCTGGGGGGGCGTCCCTTCTGCTCCAGGACGCGCAGGCACCGGACAGCTGCGCGCGGGTCCCTGCCGGCCCCGCTCTGGATGAGCCCGCCCAGCCCCGGTGCCAACGTCCCTTCCTCGCTTGCCAACTCCACCGGTCTCCAGCGACGCGGAGGCTGCGCGGCCTCATTTGCATAGAGGTTAAGGGGCCGCGGCCAATCGCAGCGCCGCGGAGCGGTCCCGGAATTTTTTAAAAAGCTGGGGCCTAGCACGCAGCACCGGGAAGCTCCCGGAGCACGTTTAGTAGCGGACCCGCATCAGCTCTGTCCGGCCCGTGCTACACGGGGCTGAAGGCAGCTTAGATTGTCGCCTGTATTCCTTGTCTCAACCCTGTCTCTCCAGAAACGAGGACAGCGGCCGGTGTCGAGCTGGTGGTGTTCTCAGGCATTGAAGATGCTCCCTATAGGTTGCTGCCACCCTCCCAAGCCCCTCAACCCCTTCAAGCCTCTTGGGAACTGACAGATCTCTATGAGTCTTCTCCCGCTGCGTTGGGGACTAACAGTATGTGGCTCAGAGAGACGCCTTTCTCTGGGTAACGGCTGGGAGACATGGGAGCAAAGAACTTCTGCACACCTACAGACCCCACTGGCCAAAAAGGCCATAGGAATTTGGAAACAGAGTAGCCCCCGCCCCATTCTAGTTCACATTCCAGCAAACTTCATTTGCATTGTGCTAACTGGAACTAGTCTGGTCCCAGTAGAAACATCCCTACCGTCTGGCAAACTTCTTAGTGCTGCCCACCCCCATTCTCCTGTGGTGATGATGTATCAGTTAGAGGTAGAAAAGCACCAGAAACCTATAAACCCTCAGAGTGCAGGATAGTTATTTCCTAATCCTTGACCGAATACCACACAGCTTACCTTCCCACACTGCAACTAAACTCATTTATTTTATCTTGCTGGTAAATATTGGCGGTCTCAAAATGGCTACGTTGCTTCTGCAAGGTGTCTTTGGGCAAGCTAGGTACACTTTCTAAGCCTCGGTTTTCCCCACCCCTAAAATTGATTGAAGTGTTTCTTTCCTTTCAGAGGTCAAGGTGGAGTTCTAAAAAACCTGGCTCTCTCCTTTCTTCTTGTGGCCGCTCCCTGAGCCCTGACTCATGCTTGTTTAATCCCTAGAGCACCTGTTACCTGATCTAGAGTCATCTCAGCAAAGCAAGCAAAGGGATTTGAGGTGACAGTCATCTACACAAGCTTTATGAAAAGGAACGAGGCCCAAGACACACCCTGTGTGGCTGCAGCCCTAAGGTCCCGCGAACTCCGTTCCTTAGACACAGGCCAGAAGAACCAAGAGTGAAGAGTCGCTGTAGACTCGGTCCCCACAAATGTCCAGACTGCACCGTGACGGTGCAGTTCCTCGCCTGCACCGCTCCCGGGTTATTGAGTAAAGCGCTTATAATATCATTAGCCTCAGTGAGTTACCGACTGTGGCCCTGCCCGTGGCAGAACTCTCCCTACTTAACTCCTCAAAGGGCTCGTTAATGGGCTAATTGATTAGGGGTCGGTGGCGCAGCCGGGACAGGGGCAGGGGAGGGAGCGGAGGGCCAGGAGGCTGTGCACCCAGGCCTTGGAGGCTGGCGAGGGGCAGGTGCCGGCCTTCGTCACCGCATTAACCTCTTCAGGGCTCGGCGGCGGGGTCGAGACACATTACAAATGGTCAGCTTTAATCATGGTGTCAGCTCATTAACCCGGAAGGACCCGGCGCTGAAATACAATTTGTGCGTCCTGCTCTGCGCCGCCATGGCACAAGCTCCTAAGCCCCATCACAGCGGGTCCAGCGCGCTCCCGCAGAGGTAGAGAGGGAGATTCCAAAAAGAAATGTTCGAACTCATTCACTAACCCTTGGCTTCTCAAAAG
>NC_141534.1:199212500-199260000 GCF_021556685.1 Rattus norvegicus | reverse complement strand
CTGGTTTATTTGGGGCCAGTTTTCCATCAACAGAAAAAAAAAAAACCGATAGTTGCATTTCAGCCACAGTAGAATCAATTGTGTCGATTGAGTTGGAAGAGCTTGGCAACACAGTAGGAGAAAGAGGGAGTGCGGACAGGCGCTCCCCAGTGGTGGTGTCCTGCTTATTATGGCAATGCTCTCTGAAATCTTCTCTGCCTTTGATTCCTTAGCTCCCCAGCTCCAAAAGAACACTGCTTGGAGTGTGATCAGGACACACACACACACACACACACACACACACACACACACACACACACCACATGCACGTGTGTGTGTGTGTGTGTGTGTGCATGTGTGTGTGTGTGTGTGTGTGTGTGTGTGTGTGCATTCACACATCACAGAGTTTGAAGGCAGGCAGGCATTGGTGAATTGGCAAGGGGCATCTGAATACCCACTTCCCTCCTTCCCTTGCAGACCAGTTCTGCTAAGCTATTTTGGAATAATGCCTTGCTTCTGGTGCTGAGGACCAAAGGGGAAGTAGCCTGAGGAAAAAAGGCTTCCAAGCAGGTGGGTGGAAACAGGTTAGTTACCCTTGAGGTAGCTTTGAGAACTGATGGGCACAGAGAGCCTGGTTGGAAGACCAGTCAACTCTAGTCCTATCTCAGTCAGTGGCACATCCCCTACAAGTTATGCACGCGCCCCGTGCCTGAATTTCTCCCAGTTCATCTGAAACCTCCCTGTCCTAGAAGTGGAACTCCTTGTCCACCTATCTCAAGGACTGCTAGGTTTAATGACCTGCCTCGAGACTCAGCAGAACTCCAAGCTTTGTGCTCCCTTCATTCCTCTAACACCCCTGGGGACAATCACAGGCACCACAATCTTAGCTATCCTGAAGCTCTTGAAGGAACCCTGGCTTGAAGAAAGAAGGCAAGTTTTAGCTCTTTCTTGGGAAATACCACCTGCCTTTAAGCTCAGGGTTGTTTTGCTCAATTTTGCAAGCTAGATATAAACCCAGGTCTTTAGACCCTTCCCATCCCTCACTGGTCCTTGCTCTGACGAGGGCCTTTCAAGCAGCAGAAGACACAGAGGAAGGAACGCCCTCGGTCCTGAACAAAGCTGCCCCTGTCTCCTCTGCCGGCTGGATTATAGGGGCGTGAGTGCAGGTCAGACTTAAAGAGCACAAGAGGCAGTCAGAGAGCTAGCAAGGAGAGCAGGGACACCTGCTCCCAGGGGGGTGGAAATCATTCAAAGTTACACAGTCTGGCAACATGAAAGGCTTATTTTTTCTTTAATTCGATTCCACAACAACATTAAGTGTAACAATATTTTGTGGAGTTTTGTTTTGTTTTCTTAAAAAGAGACTGAACTCTGGCAGAGGACAGGGAGGGAGGGGGAAACAGACGAAATGGAAACAACAGAACAACAGGTGTAGCCAACAGGGAACCAGAGCAAGCGGCCCTGTGGAGCTGGGGGTGAACTTTACAAGAAAAACTGTACAGTTATCAAATAAGTTAAGATTCTCTTACGTTGATTGTCCTTCACTTAAAGCGCTCCACTCTGCCTAGCTCGCTCCCTGGAGCATCACTATCTACCTTGCTTTCTTCCTTCCCCTTCTCCTGCTTAATCTTCCCTCTACATTAATGATCATGCCGTGGCAGGGTGGTCTTTATCCCCACAGAGGAAGGGGCGGGGCTCTAGGGAAATTTTGTACAATATTGCACAGGCCAAAGCACAACGGTTGCTGCAAAGTAAAAAAAAAAAAAAAACAAAAACGGGGAGGATAAAATGTATTTTTTTTCAATAAAAAGAGAGAAGGAGAGAGAGGAAGGAAGAAGAAACTAATCCCTCAAGCAGATAACAGTAGTAATAGTGATATTACCACTAAATAAATCAAGTGATAAATAAGACCACTGCAACCCAGCCAGATATGAAGCTGTTACAGGTCTGGATTTGAGGCTTTTGTCTTTTCCCTTTAAACAGTTTGATTAGCGAATTCTTCAGTCACAAACTGAGACAAATGGAGCTGACTGTCACAGATCTTACACAGGGTCTTACCAGTGGCCGCCCAGATTTTGAAAGGGCCGTAGCGGCGGGGTTTGGGGGGGGGTGGATAACTGATTGGGAGTGGAGGAAAAACCACACCCAGAAATCCAGAAATAAATATGAATTCGATATGAATTCTCTCTTGGGATTTTGAAAATAGTTCCTCAGAAAAATGAATAAACTTTTAAAAATTGAGTTTTTCGCTTATTTTCCTTCTGTAAAAACACCCCCCTCCCCAGCCACAGCGCAATGGAAATTTAAGGGGAGATCTGGACATTAAAAAAACAAACAAACTTTCAATTGGAAGTTTTGACCTGGTTATTTTGTCGTTCCCTCCCAACCCCACCTCGTTTTCTCTTAATGGAAAGCAAAACCAAAAATAAGAGGAGAAGCGCCTCAAATTCATAGGAATGAATTGCACGAAAATGCATTGCAAATACTTACAAAATGCTATTGGGGGGTGGGAGGCAAGGCAGTGAGCCCAAGGTCGCTGGCCACAGCCCGGCACCCTCGGCCCGGCCCAGTCTCCTCCGGGATCCCCGAAAGGTGGCCGGGTGCTCATTCCCTCTCCCCTCTCCCGTCTCACACCGGCCGTAGCAGCGGCACAGACGAGACCACCGGGTGCGAGTAGTAGACAGGGTGCGGGAAGGTGAGCAGCGGCTGGCTGACCGGCACCGGGGCCCCTGCGGCCGCCGCCGCCCCCTCGGCCGCAGAGTTCTCGTGGTAGAGGATGGGCACGCGCACGATGCGCTGCGCAGCGGCGTGGCTCAGGTTGGCCGCCTCCAGCTCGGCCGCCAGCTGTCGCTTCCACTTGTTGCGGCGATTCTGGAACCAGATCTTGACCTGCGTCTCGGTGAGGTGAAGCGACGCGGCCAGGCCGGCGCGCTCCGAGCTGCTCAGGTAGCGCTTCATGTCGAAGGTGGACTCGAGCTGGAAGACCTGGCTGCGGGAGAAGACGGTGCGCGTCTTCTTTTTGCGGCACGCCGGCTTCTTCTCGGGACTGTCGGCGCCCGCCTTCCAGTCCTCTGAGCCCGGTGTCGCCGCAGTCGCCCCTACTGTCGTCCCGGCCGCGCCAGGCACCGCCTCGCCTTCTTTTTTGCCTTCCTCCGAGTCGCTCTCTTCCAGAATGATCTCGTCCGGGCTCTTGGAGTCCAGCTCCTTGTGGTCGGGGTCAGCCTTGAGCAGAGGGTCCGGGGAGTCGCGGTCTGTGCCGGACGCAGGGGAGGAATCGCGCAGGAGGGCCTTCTCAGAGGCTGGGGAGACAGACAAACGGACGCACACAAAGCACAGCGACACAACCTTGAGCGAGGCAGGGATCTGGGAGTAGCAGGCTTAACCCGCACCTTGGCCTCGGGCTCCTGGCCCTTGGGCTCGGTCCTCCCAGAGATCCTCCCGTGTCCCACTGGACTGCAGTGGGGCAGTAAGATCTAGGATCTCGCCTCCCTTGGACTGGCGAGGCAATGGTAACAGCAGGGCCGCTCATTTTATCTCGTGTCTCCCTTGCCAGGGGCCAGCAGAACAATTCTCCACGGTTAGGGTTAAACTGTGCCTTCCAGGCCTAGTTCCCCACCCAGGCCATCCCAAGCCACCCATGCCTGCTGGAGGCCACTTTTCCCGGAAAGCGCAGCGCCGGGGCCTCCAACTCCACCTCTTTTCTCAGCAAGTGGGATTGGATTCCGGGGCCTCGTAGCCCAGCACGCAGGAAAGATGCGGGCTAGAGGCGGAAGGAAGTTAACCAAAACTCGGGTTTGCAGGTGTCAGGCATCCCGTAACTGCAGTGACACCAGCCCTGGGCGGGGATGGGACCGGCCCACAGGGAAAGAGGGGAGAACGAAAGTTCAAAGAGAGGTCGGTACCTTCTGGTCGCGGGAGGTGGCCGCCGGCGGGGGTCAGGGTGTAGGGGTACCACCAGGCCGGGGAGCGCTCCAGGTAGTGCGCGGGCAATGCAAACCTCTGCGCTGGGATCTCAAAGCGGGGGAAGGCCAGGTCTCCCACCTGCGAGAGCGCGAAGCCCGCGGCACCCTCCAGGGCACCTTTGGCTGCGGCGGCGGCAGCGGCGGCCGCAGCGGCGGCGGCCGAGGCCGGCGCAAAGAGCGTTCGTGGGGGCGGCTGTGGCTTCGGGGGCGGCCGGTGATGGTCTCCGTTGAGCAGGTTCCTGATGGAGAACGGGGATTCCTTGGGCGCGGGGGGCTGGGGAGGAGGCTGCGGGGGCGGCGCGCTGGCAGTGCCCGAGGCGTCCGGCCCGGGCTCCGGCATGGTCCCCAGTCCTCCGGGTCCCACGGAGGGCGGGAGCGGGACAGGCGGACGGTGGGGCGAGCAGGCTAGGGGCCGGAAATCAGACCATAAACGGAACTCAACTACGGGGCTCAAAGTCGGGGGCCGCCCCGGGCGCGAATCGAGCCGCGGGAGGGCGGGGTGGGGACCGGGCCGGGGCGGGCTCGCATGGGGGAGGGGTCCAGAGGGGCGGGGAGCGGACCTGCCTCTGCGCCGAGGGAGCGAGGGGGCCGGGTAGGAGCTGTGGCTCCCCCGGAGGAGGCTGAGAGAGCGGTCCCCGGCTTGGGGATGCGTCAATCCGGCGCCGGATGCTAATGATGAAATCAAAATGTCATCCAAGTTAAATGCGGGGAGTATACGGCGATTGGGCGCGTACAATGGCAAATGGGATTAGGCCGGCCAAGGCGCAGCCGAGCCCGGGCCCCGCAGCCGCCTCCTCCACCGCCCCCTCCTTGCCTTCCCTCGGATTTTGGCGCTTTGGCTTCGGGCTATGAGAGCCCGCCTGTTATTGGCTTTATATAGTCCAATTAGGCAGCAAATGAGGACAAACCTATTAGCACAAAAGGATATTGGCTCTCGCTAAAGAGGCACTCTGAGAGCTCCCACCAAGTGGGAGGCGCGCGAGGGACCTCGAGAAGGAGATGCCCCCGGCGGGCCGGAGCGCACGGACCAGCGCGAGTCTGGAGCACGCACTTTCCTCTACCCCCTGCGGCTCGGCCACGGGCTGGCTGCTGTCCGGTCTGCCGGAGGGGGAGGGGCAGGGCAGGTTGGCTCGGGTCACCTCGGGGTTATCCGCGCTAGCAGCCGCCACTCTCCCACCCCTCCCGGCCTGGCAGGGGCCAGCTGCCCCCACGCGGCTGGAAAGCTTTGGTCCGGGAAGTAGGGCGCCACCACGGCCCGGAACGAACTCAGTACTTTTTCCCCAAACCTGCTAATCAGGGTGCGGCCAAGAAGAGGGGAATTAGGCTTCCCGGCTCTTCGTCTAGGAGAGTCTGCGGGCTCAGGAATCCGTGTAGCCTTGGCCTTCGGTCCTGAAAATCGAAGAGTGAGTCTGAATCTTTCGGGAGTTGGAGTGGGTATGCGACTCTGTGCCCGCGTTTTCCCTGTGCAACTGTCGGAGTAGCGGTGTTCTCGCACTGACAGCTGCACATCGAAGGACACCGCTCTTTTCTGGATGGCTCTGTCCACGGCTCAAGGACCAACTTGAAGCCTGCGATCTGAACACAGCACTTTCCCCCAAAACGGGTGGCGTTTGGAACTGCCTAACGCTGTAATATAGGCGCCAAGAACCGAAGCCGCAGCGGAATACCTTACTCGGTTGTGACCCTGACAGCGACACCTGCGGCACGTCCCAAGGGCCTCCAAGTCCCTGTAGAACCGCGGCGGGCCTCGGAGTAACAGCTGGATTCCATCCACCTTAACAGCTCTCTGGGTCGAGCAGGAAGCCCGAGAGACAAGCAGTTCAATTTTAGATTTCAGTAGGGTCCCTTCCCCGGGGATAGTTCTTTGGCCGGAGAAAGATGACAGCCCGGATGAAACTCCCTTCACACCTGAGCTTTCTCTGCCTCACCCCGTTCTTTTTTCTTTTCTTTTCTTTTTTGGTTGAGCCTTGTCTAATTCAAGCTCCCCTGAGCTAGTGCAGACTGAACAGTTTTGGGTCCCCAAATGAGAAGTAGGTTTATTTTATTTCTCAGTCCCAGGGCACCAGAACAGCCTCCACTAAATCTTGAAGGTCGTGTTTAAAGTTTTGACATCCACCCTCAGTAACGAACCCTACATTCGCCTTGTAAGTAGAGCTTCCATAAATGGCTGCTATTATTCTTTTGATTTCGCACAAGGCTTTACAGGAATGCACAAGGGCGCATCATCTAAAATCCGAGTTGGAGCCAATCACAGCTCCGAGGCTCAAGCAGGGTTGATAATACGCTCAGATTTTTATAAAGAAAAGGTGTCCAGAGGGAAGCCGTACCTAAGGCACCCAAACAGTGTTGGACTAGCAGAGGCCACCCCACCCACCAACCCAAGGCAGAAATCTTTCTTCTCTTATAGGTTCAGAGAGCACTGCTTGCACACAGCAGACCTGGTGGCCCAGTGGGCTGCGGAGGCTCCCCTGCCCCCCCAAGGGTATGTGCGTCTGGTAGGGAGCTGCTGCAGAGGTGTGAACACTCGCTAAAGTTCTGATGCACGGGGTCTCCTTTAAATTAGGGAAAAAGGAAACATTTCCCATTCTCTGAAAAGTGGTCGTTGTGAGTCAGTGCTACCTTATTTTCTGCCTACCCTGAGAGGCCCCTGTGTTCAATCATCTTGTCTCAAAAAACAAAAAACAGCAACAAGCCCATCTCTAGGAGCCCGCAGGGGTGAAAAATGTTCTGTCTTAGGAAGACAGGCATGAAAGACATCAGTCCCTGGCTTCTGGCCAATCACAATTCTGGGACTAGACCCAGAAGTATGTATGAACCTAAGAAGAGTTAAGAGGCAGCCTACTTGGGGGCAATCCAACATAAGTGTTCCTTTAAGTGTGTGTGTGTGTGTGTGTGTGTGTGTGTGTGTGTGTGTGTTCACTAGAGTAAAGGGTCTCTTTATTGGGTGTCAGATACCGCAGGTGGACTTCAACAGCAGGAAGCATAGACTTGAGATTTCCTTTCCGGTTCGAAAAAGCTCAGGATAGCAATTTACTCATTCTCCAGCCAGGCTTGTTCCCTCAACCAGCACCATGATGCCTTGTAAAGCCGGGCAAACATCGCCCTCTATGGGACATCCTCGAAACTACAGAAGAGTCTGAAGAAAACACAGAACCTTTGCTAAGTATTTAAAAGCCTAGGCCGCAATATTCCCTACCACCCTTAGAAAACAAGCGCTTGGGAAAAAAAAAAAAACACTGAGTTATGGGAGAAACCAAGGGTGGAGTCTCCTGCAGGTCCCTGTAGGTCTAGCCACCTTCGGAAGAGTTCTCTCTTGTTTTGCCCTCTCCTGGCTTTCTGTCTCCTTTTAAGGTCTCCTTTTAGTTTTCTCCTTGCAGCCTTTTCTTTTCATGTGGGGCCTGACTGCAGTTGCCCGAGCTTCAAGATGCTGCTGAATGCAGGAAGGAGCTGTCTTATCCTTCGAGAGCTCAGTGCACTGTTGGCTGGTGAGTGGGAGTTTCAGTAAAGGTTTGTGTTAATGCCTCAATTCTTGACTTAGGTGATGCGTGGGCGAGAACATGGATGAATAGATAGGTGGGTGGGTGGGTGGGTGGGTGGGTGGAGTCACAATCCCCACTGCAAAGGATTGGTCTGCTTGACAAGAGTGCTTCAGACACCCTGGCAACTCCCCCCCCCCCCGCCCCGTACACTGCCAACACAGTTTTTGAAGTGTTTAGTGAAAATCTAGGTTGTTGGGTTTTTGGCATAGGATCTTAGTCTGTAGCCTGGGCTTCCCTAGAAGTCGGCACATGGCCTCCCTAATGCTGGGATTACAGGCATGAGCAAACACACTCAGATAATCTGAGGTCTTTCGATGATACATTTTGCAAAACCTAAAGGCTTTCCCAGGAACAAGGCTGCCTAAGAGTGCCTCACAGATTTTCAACATGCAGGCTGTGCAGAGTCAGATCTCTGCATCATTGTCTCTTGGGACAAGTGGCCAAGAGGGCAAAAGAGGCCTGGAGAACACTAATGATTAACACCAAACTTTTACACAAAAAATGGGGCTTGGCAAACGCATGCTTAGAATTGTGTCCCACACCGACCACGTGCAAAAGTCATTTGTGCATTTGCACGAATGCAAGTTGGTATGCAAGATTTTCTCCAAGGGAGGGGAGTATCTGCATGTTCTCTAGGATTTTAGCCAAGTCAAGGGGGCTTCCTTCTGCAGCCAGAGTGGATGAATCCTCCCTAGACACATTGTACAGACTTACAGAAAGGCTGGGGCGGGGGGCAGGTAAGCTTTTCGACAAAGCTGCAAGACCGGTACTGGAGGCCTTCATAACTAACAGCTAGGAGTTGTTCTGTTCCTGGTGTTTACATTTACCACCCAACTCTCCTGACTTATAGGTTCTTTTTTCGGAGCTGGGGACTGAACCCAGGGCCTTGCGCTTCCTAGGCAAGCGCTCTACCACTGAGCTAAATCCCCAACCCCGAGTTATAGGTTTTTGATGTGTAGGTAAAATGGACAAAAACCTAGAGCCGTGATTCCGCCTGGAAAACTCTGACCCAGTCTTCCAGGAACCTCCTGCTCTTTTTCCGCATGCTACTTAGGACACTACCAAAGAGCCTGCTCTGGTTAATGAGTGTGACCTTGGGTATATAATGCTTAGGGAGTGACTGCAGCCATGTAGCCCTTGATGATATATGTGTCTTGAGACATGTACTAACTTCCTAGAGTGGCCAAATTACTGACCCTTCCCTGAGAATAAGGAAACTCACTATGCAGAGCAAATCTTAGACATCAGTCACTGGTTGGGCCCTCGATGAACACTGGCCACTATCTCAGGGTGAGGTGGGTAGTTCTTGAGAGTGAAGAAACTGAGGCACAAGAGAAAATGGAACTTACCCGGGGATGCAGCCTTACAGCATCGCTTTGAAGACACTTGGGTATGTAGTGAGTGCTGGCTATGCTTATGGTAAATTCTCACCCATTCTTCTCCTGGAAAATATTGATTGATTGATTGATTGATTGATTGATTGATTGATTTATCTGTTGTTTATTTTCAGACAGCAGCTTACTGGGCCATTCTGGTTGGCCTGAAATGAGTTTTCACAGAGATCCAACTTGCTGATGTGCAGGATATCTGATTTGCTGCCCCTGTGGTCATGACCCACAGGTTGAGAACCCCTGAACTCGAGAGATGGCTCAGTGCTCAAAAGCACTTGCCAGACAAGACAAGCATGATGGCTTGAGTTTGAATCCACAGCACCCATGTTTTTGTTTTTGTTTTTTGTTTTGTTTTTTAAAAAGGCAGATGTGGTAATGCTCATTTATGATCCGAGCATTGGGGTTGAGGCTCACTGGGGCTTGTTGGTCAGACAGTCTAGCTGAAAATTGGCAGGCTTCGGATTCAGTGAGAGACCCTGTCTCAAGGGGACTGAAGCAAAGGGCGATAGAACAGGACACCAGCCATTCTCCTCTGCCTTCTGCACTTATGTGCACAGGCACGAGCATCATACCCAAAGTGCAGATTAAGATTTTTTGAGGTTTGCTTGGTGGGGTTGGGGGTGGGGACCAGGATGAGGGTTGTCAACAAAAGGAAGTGCTTGGTTCCAAGGCCTAAGGCCAGGCCTGCAAAGATGTGTTGCCAACAGGAGACCAGCAAGAGAAGTAAAGGGGTTACCATATGGGACTCTGGAGATCTTGATAGGAGACTTGGCCAGAGCCCTTATTTTGTTACCTAGAACAGTGTATAAGTAGGGAGAGTAACTCAATTGGTAGAGTGCTTATCTAGCATTCATGAAGCCCTGGGTTTCATCCCTGCTTAAAATAGGTGTGATGGTACTTGCCTGTAATCTCGGCACTAGTTAGAAACAGAAAAGCCAGGCAGCAAGATGGTTCAGTAGGTAAAAGAGCTTGCCAGGCAGCTCTGACGCCTTGAGTTCAGTCCTTGGAACCCGCAGTGGAAGAGAACCAGCTCCCTAAGGCTGTTTTCAGACCTTCGCATGCGCACAGCGGCATGCACACCAGTTCTCACAACACACAGGAACACAGACACAGACACAGACACACACACACACACACACACACACACACACACAGAGAGAGAGAGAGGGGGGGAGAGAGAGAGAGAGAGGGAGAGAGAGAGAGAGAGAGAGAGAGAGAGAGAGAGAGAGAGGTGGGGGGAGGAAGGGAAAGAGGAAGGTAGGGAGGGGGAGGGAAAGACATGAGATAATGACATGGAGAACAAGTTCTCCAGCGGCAGTTTGTTCAGGAATAGCCTGGAGTTGGAACAAACCCAGATTTCTTTTTTTAAATTCCTTGTCTGTCTGAAGCAGGATCTTAATCTGTAGCCCGAAGTGGACTGGGGTTTTTTGTTTATATTTTGTTTATAAATAACTTTGTCTATGTTTATTTTTTGTTGTTTCTTTATTGTGTGTGTGTGTGTGGTGTGTGTGTGTGTGTGTGTGTGTGTGTATGTGTGTGTGTGTGTGTGTTTGCATATCGTGTGTGCAGGTGCTTGCAGAGTTCAAAAGAATGTGTCAGGTCTCCTGGAACTGGTAGCTGTCAGACATGGGTGTCAGGAGTTGGCCTCAGACCCTCTGGAAGGGCACCAAGTTCAAGCACTCTTGAACTGCTGAACCCTCCAGCTCTCCGGCCTGGCTCTCCCGATCCTCTTTCCTCGGTCTCCTACTTAGGATTACAGGCAACTGCTATACTCATCTGGAAGCTTTTAGTCACACACACACACATGCACAAAATGTCCAAGTAAGCCACTTTAAAACAAGGACCACTGGTCATGGAGGCTCCTTGGCAGTGAGTAGTGTCAGTTCATGTGTGGAATCAGATTGTCTTAGTCACTGTTCTGTTGTGAGCAGACACCACACCAAGGCGATTTTTAGAGGAAAGCATTGGATTGTGGCTTACAGAGGGTGAGTCCATGGCCGTCATGGTGGGGAGCAAGGCAGCAGCAAACAGGCGTGGCATTACAGCAGATGAGAGAGAGCTTTACATCTGATTTATAAGATGGGGAGGTGATAACTGGGGATAGCCTGAGCCTTTGAAACCCCAAACCACAACCCAGTGACACACCTCCTCCACCGAAGCCACACCCCCTAATCCTTTCTAAATAGTTCTACCATCTGGAACCCCAACATTCAACATCCTTATCCAAAGCCCACACAGACCTTGTATTCCTGTGTAGGGCAAGTATTCCTGTGCAGACGGTTTTCTGTTAAACTGCATTTTTGAGGAGATGCTTGAATAGTATCCATCACATGGCGTGTGTGCAGGAGGTCTTTGTGGCAAGACCTGATATAGGCCTATATGCAGAGTAACTCCTTCTCCATGCCTACCTGGCTTGTTTGTTTTGTTTTGATTTGGCACAAATGACTCCATATGGACACCAATAACTTCTGTATAGCATCGTTTTTAATGCACTTTACTGTGCAGTGGGAATCTCACATCTTGAAGACATACAGTTCAAGAAAGCTTTGACAGATGCATACACCTGAGTATACACCTCCAAAAATCACTCTGGCCATAGCAAACAATTCCTGCAAGTGCTGTCCCGAGAAACCACTGGCTTAATACTGCCATTAAAGGTTAAAATTTCTAGCTTTAGAATTTTACATCAGCAACATGGTTCCTTTCTCCTTCTGGGTCTGTCTTCTTGGACTCAGAATGCATGTATAGTTCGTCCCTGCCATTCTCGGTGGCATTCTCATGGCAGAGTTTCTGGTAAAAAGTGACACATGAGTCATAAACATCAATTTTGGACTCATCAAGTTTCGATGGGATTCTGACTTTTGAAAAATGCACGTGCTATGAATGGATAAAGGTGTGTGTTATGCCAGGCTTGGTGGCACATCTTTAATCTTTGAACTCAGGCAGAGGCATGTAGATCTCTGTGAGTTTGAGTTTGAGGCCAGTCTGGTCTACACAGCAATTTCCAGATCAGCCAGAGCTACCCCACAAGACACCTGGATTAGGTGTGAAGAGACACGATGGCCATACTAACTCTTTTTTTGTTTTTAAAGATTTATTTATTTACTTACTTAGTTACTTACTTACTTACTTACTTACTTACTTATTTAATGTATATGAGTACACTGTCGCTGTGTTCAGACACACTAGAGGAGGGCATCAGATCCCATTACAGATGGTTGTGAGCCACCATGTGGTTGCTGGGATTTGAACTCAGGACCTCTGGAAGAGCAGTCAGTGCTCTTAACCACTGAGCCATCTCTCCAGCCCCTGACCACAATAACTCTTATAAGGAAGCATTTGATGGGGCTGCCTTACAGTTCAGAGGTTTAGTTTGTATCATCGTGGCAGGAAGCATGCAGGCCAGGCAGACGTGCTAGAGAGGTAGCTGAGAGCTCTACATCTGGATCTACAGGCAGCAGGAAGACTGAGAGGCTGGGCCTGCTTGAGCATCTGAGACCTCAAAGCCCATCCCTAGGGTACTACAATAATTGAAAGGCCACACCTCCTAATAGTGCCATTCCCTGTGTGGGGGCCATTTTTATTCAACACCCCCCAAAGGAAATAGAATGTGGCCTATCTATTTAATAGCATATCACTCAGCAATAAAGATAGTGAAGTACTGGGCTCAGAGCACAGCACAGTCTGCACAGTGTTTGCTGTGCAAGCATAAAGACCTGTGTTCAACCCCCAGAACCCCTATGAAAAGCCAGACATGGTGGCACACTAGGGAAGTGGAGACAGAAGTATCCTTGGTACTCCCCAACCAGCCAGCATAGTCATATTGGTTAGTCCCACTTCCCAGTGTGTTACAGTTAATATTTAATCTCAGATCAGGGTTTCTACCCCACCTTTGATCATTTAGTTCCCAGATAAGAGACACACAACCTTCATTTTTATAATCAGCACTAGGTCTGGGCAGATCTCTACCCTTTATGCTATTTTGTCTACTTCCCCATCAATAACCCCGCCATTGCTCCATCTGGGCAGCTCTTAACTCCAGTTGCTCAGCCTTCATGGCAAGTTTTCAAGACTCATGTACCCCACAGTGTCTTCTCTCTCCACTTTCTCCCTCTCCATTCCTCATGGTCTCTCCCTCAGACCCCAAGCTCAGAAACTGAAACCCCGCCTATCTCTCTTCTGACCACCTATAGGCTGTAGGGATCTTTATTCATTCACCAATCAGAGATAACTTGGGAGGCAAGGTTACGTAGTGTCTTGAGTCTACTGCAGATTCTGTCAGCCCTGGAGGCAAACCAATATTTAGCATTACAATACATAGCAAACGACCAAACCTCAATGCCAGTGAAACATTATCTCAACAAACCAAGACTAACCAAAGGAAAAACACCTATGATTGATCCCTGGCCTCCACATGTGTATACACACATGTGATCTCTACATGTAAACACAGAGAGAGAGAGAGAGAGAGAGAGAGAGAGAGAGAGAGAGAAGAAGGAGGAGGAGGAGGAGGAGGAGGAAGAGGAGGAGGAAGAGGAGGAGGAAGAGGAGGAAGAGGAGGAGGAGGAGGAGGAGGAGGAGGAAGAGGAGGAGGAGGAGGAGGGAGAATTTCCTTTATCACCACAGCACAAACGAACCTTTAAAACATGAATGAGTGTTCATAGAGCAGTGATTCTCAACCTCCCTAATATCTTGACTCTTTAATACAGTTCCTCATGCTGTGGTGACCCCCAACAACAAAATCATTTTTCATTGTTACTTCATAACTAATTTTACTACTGTTGTGAATCGAAATGTAAATATCTGTGTTTTCCGATGGTCTTAGGAGACCCCTGTGAAAGGGTTGTTTGACCCCCCCCCAAAGGAGTTGCTCTCCACAGGTTGAGAATTACTGTCATAAAGGAGCACACATGGTGCGATTCCAGCTCTGTAATTGCCAAGCTCAGACTGCCCCAAGGAGACAAGTGCTTGTCCTGCAGTGGGAAGGAGAATGGGTTTTTTGGTTCATTTAGGAGGTTTTAATGATGTTCTGAAGTCATTCTCAGGCTGACAAGATGGTTCAATGAGTAGAGGACATTACAGACACACTCGAGGACCTGAGCTGCATCCCCAGGGTCCGCCCACCTGGTGAAAGGAGAAAACTCTCAGAAGTTGTTCTCGGACCTGCACATGTGTGCTGTGACAAGCACCCATATCCATGCACATACACACAACAAATGAAATGTAATTTAAAATATAATAACAGTAATAATAATAATAATAATAATAATAATAAGTCAGTTGTAATGGTGGTCTGAAACTCTGACTGTTAAAAGGTGAGGGGTTGGGGATTTAGCTCAGTGGTAGAGCGCTTGCCTAGCAAGCGCAAGGCCCTGGGTTCAGTCCCCAGCTCCGAAAAAAAAAAAGAAAAGGAAAAAAAAAAGGTGGGGCTGGAGAGATGGCTCAGTGGTTAAGAGCACTGACTGCTCTTCCAGAGGTCCTGAGTAAAAATCCCAGCAACCACATGGTGGCTCACAACCATCTGTAATAGGATCCGATGCCCTCTTCTGGTGTGTCTGAAGACAGCTACAGTGTACTCATATACAAAATAAATAAATACATCTTAAAAAAAAGTGATAAACTGTTTAAGTACATGGATCACCCAACTCCCAAACATTATTTCAGTGAAGCCGATGCTTAAAGGTATCCACCTCTTAGCCACCATGTGTAAGCATAGCCTATCCAATGTTTGTCTTAATGGTACCATGAAATTAGTTCAACGACCTAGCTAGGTTGCTTTCACCTTTCCCCAAACTCCTTTCCTCTTTCTCCTCCTCCTTTGCCTCTTCGTCCACCTGTGCATCTGCATCTGCCTCCTTCTCGTTCTCGTCCTCATCCTCCTCTTCCTTCTGCACTTCCTCCTCCCCCTACTTTGTGGTCTTTTAAAGACAAGGTTTCTCGTTGCAGCCCTGGCTATCCTGCTCTGCCTTGAACTCGGAGACTCACCTGCCTCTGCCTACTACATTGTGTTCCTTCCTGCTGGTGTCTAGACATGAAGCAGGGACAGTCAGCTCGGTCTCCTTACATAATATTCACCTCAGTGAGGTCATGTCAGCCAGGCCAGAGCAGGACTGCAACCACGGCCACAGAATTCATGAAGAGCTGTCACGCTGGATGTCTCCCTTCTAGCTGCAGCACTCTTTGCTTTTGTACTGCTGGCCTCAGCAGGTGAGGAATAACCCGTTCTCCCTGAGCATCCATTCCCTCCTGCCACATGGACATCAGAACAATTGATGGTCATGTGGGATAAATCAGGACAGCTACTGATGATTGCCAGTCAAGGAGCAGGTGCAGCATCCTCAAGATTAGACACAGTGAGGGGGCTGGGGATTTAGCTCAGTGGTAGAGCGCTTGCCTAGGAAGCGCAAGGCCCTGGGTTCGGTCCCCAGCTCCGAAAAAAAGAACCAAAAAAAAAAAAAAAAAGATTAGACACAGTGGTTGGACCGTCCTTCATTTATCCACTCTGGGTTATGTGCCAGTACCATGAAATTAGTTCAACGACCTAGCTAGGGTGCTTTCACCTTTCTCAAACTCCTTTCCTCTTTCTCCTCCTCCTCTGCCTCTGCATCCAGCTCCACCTAGGAGCAAGGAACTGAATACATTGCAGCTCCTATCTTTGAGATATCCACAGCCTAGGGAAGAAAAACAAGGGGCTAACAGTGGCAGTGTGACTAGCATATGTAGGCACCAAGGGATCACAGTCATAGAAGGAGGAACAACTGATTTACTCTGGAGGCAGAGTGTGGGGGGAAGAGGCTCCCTGGAGGAAGTCATCATGGGGACAGGGTATTTATGGGTATGTTATTTAGTAGGACAGAAGGAGGACAGAGTGAATGAAACAGTCAGCATGTGCACGTGCAGGTTGTGGCGAGGAGAGTAGACAGAGGACAGGAGATGAAATACAGACCTGGCCAAAGAGACTGCTTCCTCCACTTTCTACAGATGAAAAGCAAGAGGACTCTGTCAAACCCAGTGGTGGTAGAAATGTGGGGTCAGGATTCTGTAGATTTTGCTAGTTGTGAAAGCCACACTGGGCTGAGGTCCTCTCATTAGATTCACTTCTTCTGAGATAACAGGAAAGAAAAGTCTCTTCTTTTTCTTCTTCTTCTTCTTCTTCTTCTTCTTCTTCTTCTTCTTCTTCTTCTTCTTCTTCTTCTTCTTCTTCTTCTTCTTCTTCTTCTTCCTCTTCCTCTTCCTCTTCTTCTTCTTCCTCCTCCTCTCCCTCCTCCTCCTTCTTCTTCCTTCTTCTTCTTATATTATTTTAATTTTTATATGTTTATGGGTATCATATGTGAATGGATATCTGTCTGCCCCACATGTGTCTGGTCCTAAGAAGAGCAGAAGAAGGCACTGGATTCCCTGGAACTGGTATTATAGTCAGTTGTGAACTGTCATATGGGTGCTGGGAAGCAAACCCAGATCTTCTGCGGGAGCAACAACTACTCTTAACTTCTGAGCCATCTCTCTAGCACCCGAGGCTGCCAATGTAGCTTCTGCTGGCCTCGGTGGACACCAGGAATTTGACTGTGGTGTGGAAAGCCAGGTAGAACAAATCCATCAGACTCAGGCATGCTTTGCTTTAGAGCCCAACACTGTCGCTCAGAGGCCTTGTAGATTTGGGCATGTTACCCGCTTCCCATGAGTCCCAAACCCTTCGTCTGGGTGACAGTGATGGTATAGGTCTCAGCACAGTCTGGGGCTGACAGGAGTCTGTGTGTGAGAAAAGCTCCCATGGCATCTGGGTCTAGTTGCTCAGTTGGTAACTGATCAAAGGCTGAGGGTGTCTTTGTCACTTTTGCATGCCATAACAAAAATACTATAGACTGAGCTGTCATACATAGTCCCAGAGACTGGAAGTCTGAGGTTAGGTGGCAGCATCATTTGTATCCGAGGAGGGGTCATTCCCTGGTTTACAGAGAACAACTTCTTACACTGGATTAGAGAACCCCAACAAGGTCACTAACCTCATCCATAAGGGTGCTATCTTTGTTGACCTAATTACCTGCCAGGAGCCTCACCTCATAGTCAGGCCAGGGCAGGAGTGTTAGAATTTCCACACACAGGGGCTAGAAAAGCAGTGGCTTAGTGGTTAAGAGCATCGGCTACTCTCAGAGGACCTTAGAGGATCTTAGTTCAGTCACCGGCATCCACATAGCAGCTCACAAATATCTGCAATACTAGCCCTAGTAGACCCAGTGTCCTTTTCTGGCCCCCAAGGGCACTGCACACAGGTAGGTGGTACACAGATATATGTGCAGGCAAAACACCCATCACAGAGAAAAATACTTTTAAAGACAAGGTTTCACACACACATCGGGGACACAAACATCTGAAACATTGTGCCCCGCTGTGTGACCAGAGACAAAGAGTACTTAGTTCCTTTGCTCCTTGATATCATTGACTCTAAAATCAATGCTAGTGCTGCTTTCCGGTGGTGCGGTGGTGCTGGGAAGGTCACCAGGTGATATGTGGAGAGTGCTAATATAGAAGTTCCCGGCGCACTCTTCTTAAGTGCCAACCATCTTGCCACGTGGGGTTAGTGTTACTGTCTCTTCTACTCCATAAAGAATGGCTCTGAGGCTCAGCGGAGGGAAGACCAGAGCCAACAGCATCAAAACGGGCAGTAATTGTCTTGAGTCAGATTCTTATAGCAAATGTTAGGATAAGGATTTGTTTTTTTAAGGGATACACCAGGGCAGGCGGAGAGGTACAGGGAAGCAGGATGGGGAGAGAGAGGAAGGCAAACATGGTACCCTGGCCACAGTTCTGCAGAAGGCAGATGCATTCTGACCACAGGCCAGTTGCTATGATCCATCTAGAGTTGTTCCTATCTGAAGCAAAGTTGTTGGGTCTACAGTAGTTCTGCTCCTCTGGGCTAGTAGTTGGTCAGTGTGAACTTCAAGGCACTTTACGGGTCTTTGTTTATTTGGGTAGAATGTCCCCAACGATTCCCCTAGAGGAGAGTCCCAGCTGCCACCACGGGAAGCAGAACACAGGTGACCAGTGCTGGGATGGGATGGAGTGTTCCAGGGATTGTGCCGGGGTGCTAACATGGTCCTACTGCTGTGGGAACAGGACCAATTTTACCGCTTCTGTGTTAAATGTGCTCCCGCATCCAGCACCTCCATCCCTTAAAGGGCCTGATCAGGTGAGACTGGCAGGCTCAAACTGGCACGGTCTCCACACATCTGCTCCTGTGGGGCCAACAGATGTGACTTTCCCTTTTGGTGGCAACATTGAAACAAGGGAGAAAAGAACTCTCTCACCTAGAACAAAAGGCGGCCCCCTCCTCAGTCTGCTCCCTGTCTTTGGAAATTTGTGGCAACTGTTTCCATTTAAGCATATGACAATTAAATCGTTGAGGGTTCCGATGCCGGATTAATTACCCAGTAGAAAAGGGATCAATTGTGTAAATATATCATTTATGTAATGAGTTCTGGCTGTGATTTAGATGTCCAGATTGGTTTTTCCTCCAGCTTCTGTCCTGAAAACAAGTCTAAACAGCCTCTATTAGGTCCGAATCCAGGGCATGAAGTGGTCCAAATAGACAGGGGGGCAGGTGATACAGGGGGCTGAGATTGTGGGAAAATTGGAGCAATTTGACAAAATGAGCCAAGTTCCTCCTATTATTCTCCCTGTCTCTACAGAAAATTACTCTTCAGAAGCAGGGAGTGGAAGTTAAACATTCCCTTAAATGACTCTTCAGACTCAGCCCATTTCACACACAGACCCCACCAGACACCCAAGGCCAGTTGTGACGGTCCTTCCTGAAAAAAAAAAAATAAAAGAGCTTCCACTGGGCTCCAGGAGGCAGCTGAGGCCCCAAACATTTAACATTCCTGGCATTGCTGGAGCTGCTCATCCAGCATATGGTCTGTCTGCCCAGATCCCTGAGCTGGCCTTGGGCTTGCTGCTGCAGCAGCCACGGCGGGGCAGTGTTGGGGTACTCCTCTGGGTAAAGCATTTCAGTTCCCTGGCACTCCTCATGTTTATGTCTCCTGGCATGAAACACACGACCAACCTCTCTACAACTCCCAAGCACACAGTGCCCCAGCATTTTTGAGGAACACATCAGATCACTGGGCATCGGGGGTAGGGGGGCTAGGAGTGGAGAGAGAGCAAAGCCTCCTTGACCGTTGTGTGTTCTGCACCTCATTCCCGGACCTTCTTTTCTCTGCAGGAGCCTGTGCCTCCCTCCCAGGATTCTGGAGCTATCTTCTTTATCCTTTATCCTGTCTTCTTTATGAGGAATGGAGCTCCTATTCCTAGCTCGAGATAGAAAGAGAGTTGATCCGAGGTCTCCACACAGCTTCACCTAGAACAGAGGTTTGCATTACAGTTGACAACAGTAGCAAAGTTACAGTTATGAGGTAGCAACAAAACCATTTTGTGACTGGGGGTCACCACAGTGTGAGGAAAGGGTCAAGGCATTGGGAAAGGTTGAGAACCACAGCTCTAGAACCCTGGTGGGATGAGGTTGGGGGAGTCATGTAAGGCCTTTGCCTTGACACTCAGTTTCCCAATCTTAATTGCAACAACCCTAGCTTACGATTACGCTATCTGCCAGCTCAGCCTGGCAGCACGTCGTGGGAGTCAGTTCTCTCCTTCCACCATGTGGGTTCTGGATTTGAACTCTTGTGCATGGAGTGTATCCAAGACTCCTGACCCAGGGGAAAGGGACATAGTCTATTTTAGAGGGTGAAAGTGGGAATATAAATGGTCCAGGGAGCCTTGACCCTGGGGAAAATGAGATCGGAGGGGTAATTATACATCAAATGCTATATATTTGCCAGGGATTCATTGCTTAATTGACGTTTTATTGCTCTGACTACACATGTGAGTGAAATGAGACCGTGTCTGCAAGGGAGGAAGCAGAATTGAGTTCTGCTTGTGTCTTAATGGGGGGAATAAAGTGTCAATTAAACAATGAAGATGACATATATTTGATGTATGACCTGAAGATGTAATATTACTCACTAAAATATTATTTTACAATTTACAGTAATGAGCACCTGGCAGTAAAGAGAGTGGCATAGTTCACACACTTTCCATGACTTAAAACACACACACACACACACATCACACACACACACATCACACACACACATATCACACACACACACACACACACACACACACACACACACATCATTATGAGATAATACAAGGAGGGTTTGCCTGTGATCACACAGCCTAAGAGTTAAGCCAGCAAGCGTCTGTCAAGATACCTAGAGGAGGATAGATAGGGAGCAGAAGACAGGAAGTGGTGAGTGGGGTGGGAGGGAAAAGTTCATGTGTTTCCTGAGCCTTAAAAATGAGAAAAAATGGAAAGGAGACTTGGGAAACCAAGGTCATGAGGCACTGCTTACTAAACCAGGTGGTTCGCTGGCCTTCGCCATTTGACCAATAGTCTTGTCTATGCAAACAGAGAAATTGAGGCTCAGAGGCCTCCCTCAAGACCACACAGTAAATATATTATAGCCAAGTTGGGTTTTGAACCCACGTCAGTCCGACCGTGAAGGGCCTTTTGGTTTTCTGTCCCAGATAAGGAGGGAACCAGAAGATATTTATCCAGTCAAACCAGGGAGAGCTGAGGTAGTGCTGTGGAGAAAGGCTTTCCGATTCAGAGTCTGAGGGGAGGTGGGCAGGTAGCTCACAGCAACAACAGCTACAAGAGGTAGTGGAGGGGCAGGAAATGAAAATCAAAGAGAAGGACACAGAAGGAGCCAGTGGGTCAGATAACTGAGCTGCGTGCCCGTCTCACAGATGGTCTTCAGCTCAGAAGTTAATGTATAAAGGAGCTGTGGTCAGTTCAGCTTGTAGCTAGTTTGTGAAAAAGAGAAACTTTGTGTGCTGAGAGTCTGCATGGCAATGCCTTTACTTTGCCTTTACTATTTTATTGGGAAATTGGGAGTAGTTTTTTTTTAATTTTAAAATTACATTACAGATATTATTATTTGGGGGGGTGGGGAGGAGTTGTGTACCCAAGGCATGGGGCACTTCGTGGGAGTCAGTTCTCCCCTTCCAACATGTGGGCCCTGGATTTGAACTCAGTCCATCAGGCTTGAGTGCAAGCGCCTATACCCACTGAGCTACCTTGCCAATCCTGTCTTTGTTTTTGTTTTATAATGCTGGTGTTTGAACCCAGGACCTTGGCCATGCTGCAACCTCAGCCCTAAAAAGCTTAGTTTTTGTTGTTGTTGTTTTGTTTTTATAAAAGTCAAATACTATGTACTGAGACTGGGGATTATAGCCCAGTTGGTAGAGTGCTTGCCTTGTGCACATGAAGCTCTGGGTTCAAACCTTACCTCTGTCTCTCACATACACACAAATTCCAAAACACACAAAAAACCTCATGTGTTCAGGTGCATGACTGAAATATGCTTATGAATGCCTAAAAACTTCCCTGATACGAAAGGCAAAGACGTAATATGCTCAATGTATAAGAAGCAGATGTCAATTATTACAAAAATACTTGACAGTAAGGATACCTAGCCAAAAATGGAATCAGCCTCTAGGGATGCAGCTCAGAGCAAGTGGCTTGTCCAGCACACGCTATACTCTCAAGTGGATCCTTACAAGTGTCAGCACGATGTGTTCTTTTAAAGTGCCACATGACCATGTTCGGGGACGTGAGAAACCATTTCTATTGGGGTAAAAAAAATCCTTGAAAAATCTAATCGAACTTAAAAAATTTTTAAGTGAAGGTAAGATGGGTTATTTCATTTCCATTTTAAACTTTCATGTAAGTTTCAAGTTCTCTACCATACACAAATGTTTTTGTAACCAAGAAAAAAAATCAAGTTTGAAAATAGAAAAGTACATTTGAAATGAAATATTCAAAGGAAAGATGTCAAGGATAAAGGATTAGTACTGTTTGTAATAAATCAGAAAAAGGGAACAGAAGACCTGGTGTGTTTCTATTGAGCAATATCCATTTGCCTTGGGATGTAAGGACACAGTGACCAAACTTCCTGTGAAGAAATAGCACTAGATCGGAAAGTCACTTAACAATGAAGCTGGCGATTAAGAATAAATTAGACTCGTACCTTGAAGGGACCAACCAGCTCAGCCAAATCACAGGTGTGACCCCTCTTTTGCAACACTCCCTCTAGAACAGAATAGCCAATGTCTCGTGGGCACGGCTTTATCATTGTTTTGGCATTAGAGTCATTCTAGTTAAGGCAACAGTTGGCTTTAGAATTTGCTTCCTTTCGAACATGAAGACTTGATCTTATTTTTAGGGAAGCAATAGGGATGGGAGTGTTTAGTTTTGGCTGAGGATGAGTGAGGTTTTTTTTTTTTTTTTCTTTTCCATTTTGTTGTACTGGATAGAGAGAGAAAAGAAGACATTCAGCATGGTCTGGTATCCACCCCATTCCTTCCAACCCTGTGTAGGCTGATAGGGAGCCAAGATAAGTGAGACTGAGGCCACAGTGTGTAGGAGCTGTTTTCACCTGAACTGTGAGAGGCCCTGGGCCCAGGCAGCATGGCAGGGGTGCTCGGGATGGGTAGAGAGTGTGGCCAGGGCTGTGGCTCTCCACAGAGGTGACATCTACTGACTCCTGGCCTAGGATCAAGCATACTTATGGTGGGCCCTAACACAAGTGGCAAGAATTAACCATTAATAGTATTCCTTCATTTGACAGGACACACATTATTTCCGGAGAAGGGGAGGCTGGAGACCTAGATACAGATACCTCTGGGAGTCATGCTCTTTTCTGAAGGAAAACAGAGGAGAAGTGGATCTGGGGGGAGTAGAGGACTGGGGGGAAACTGGGAGGAGTAGAGGGAGGGGAGTGGGAGAATTGGAGGAAGGAAAAACTGAGGTTGGATGCATGGAAAACAAAAGGACAAAACACCACCACCAACAACAAAAAGCAAGAGACAAGCGTGTTTAAGATATCGAGAATAAAGTATCACCAGAGGATCTCTCTGGTTAGAACATGACAGTTGTGGAAGGTCCAAACACGGGCCTTCAGCAGCCTGACCAACATAATCAGTCCTTTGGGCCTCTAATGGGATTTGTTCTTCACCTTTGCCCTTCTCTGTCCAATGCATCTGATTGGTCAAGCCAGGTCATATGTTTGCCCCACCCATTAGGGATGGGAAGCAGGGAGATTTGTCTCCCTCAGGGGGTTGATGGGTAGTGTTAAATTTTCAAATTGACAGACAGAGTTACTCAGGAGATAGGAGTCTAGGCATGCCTGTAGGGGATTATCATCTTCATTACATTAACTAAGACAGGAAGATTGCCCACCTCAAGTGGCATCATTCCCTAGACAGGGCATCCCCAAGTGTATAAAATTGGAGGAAGTGAGCTGAGAGCTCGCTTGCATCCATCCCCCGCTCTCCACTACTTTCCTGAAGGTGGGTTGTGTCTAGTCTCTGGGACTTCCTCTGAAATGAAGGACTGTAACCTGAAGCTGTGAACTAAAATAAACTCTTTCTTCTTTGAGTTGCTTTTGTCAGGGTGTCTAATCACAATGACAGAAGAAACAAAGACAAAGACACGGTTTCTCTGTATTGGGCTGGTGGTCCCATCTGAAAATATGATAAACCTCCCCAGCAAATAGAGCTCAAAGCACACATGCCCACTCTGATTGCTGACTGTTTATTATTATTTGAACAATTATTGCACATGGAACCTAAACTTGACCAATTGGATGATGCGTTGAGGGCTCTTTCTCTGGAGACTCAGGCAGATTTTGTTCACAGACAACAGGGGAGGTGAAATGGAGCATTAAAGAACCCTAAATAAAATAGACTTTGAAAAAATCTACGCCTACAGCGAGGGTACTATTTAATGGCTTCTGAAAGTGACAAAGTTTGCTAGAAAACATTTCATTTAGAAGGAGAAACAATCATATCTAACAAACAAAGATCTGACCAGTAACTAATGCCAATACAGGAGTACTTTCCTCCGCTGAGGTAAGGTGTGGACGTGTGCATTTTCAGACCAATTGGAATCAAGAATCCTTTGGAACAGAGGCCCTGCATCCTTTATCCTTGTTCTTGTGAACAGACTCCAATTTTAGGGGTGCATACTGCCGTTTAGACTGAGGGAGAGCGTGCCCAGCTTTCTGTGGCTGCAGTGGCCAGACCACCAGAACAAATTGGAACAGATCGGAGCACTGTAAACACTTCTGCGTAGAGTTTCAGCTCTATGTGGCCAGACCTAGGAGAGCCTCAGTCAGCATCACCACCTCTACTTAGTGCTTGAGGAAGCAGGAACTCAGGGGCCTGGAGCACCATATTTGAATGTCACACGGAGAAGTGGGAAGTTTGCTGGACTGATGAGGTCGGGCCCTCTTTCTTTGAGAACTACTCTTATTCCATACACCACGCTGGTTTGCCTTAAAGAAAAAAAAAAGATCAATGTGACCGTAGTAGAACTTGAATACCATAAAACACCAGCTTTTAGCATAAAATGCAGAAGTTTTGTCAAATGCACGCACCCTTCAAGCACCTTCGAATCAAGACAGAGAGCATTTCCGTCACCCTCCATCCCTCAGCCTCTGGCAAACACTGACCTGCTTTCTGTTCTAATAGATTAGCTTTGCCTCTTCTAGAGTTTCACAGAAATGGACTCATTTGATGTCAGTTTTTCACTATCTGGCTTCTCTTGCACAGCATAATGTTTTTGGAACTACTCCAGGGTGCAGCTGCTGTCCGCCCTATCCTTTCGTACTCCTGGTATAGCACTGTAAAGATGCACCCACTGTGTGCTCATCTGGCCACCCATTGAGACTTGTCTGGTTTGGCCCTCAGTTTAGAACTGCTGTAAGCATTTTGTGTCTTTGTGTATACACATATTTTTAATTTTTTTTCCTGAGCAAATACATAGCAATGACATTGCTGAGCCACGACATGGGGTTCTATTTAAATTTATAGGAATCTGAAAGGTTTCCCACAGACTTATGTTTTGAGTCCCCAGCTAGTTGCTATTTGGGGGGATCTGGAGGCTTAGGAAGGTTGGCTCTAGCTGGAGCGTGTCGGGTATTGGGACAGGTCTTTGGGGTTCTATTTCTCCTGTCCACTTCCTGCCTGTCTCTCTGCTTCTTGGCCTTTTGTGCTTCACCATGCCCTCTCTGCCACCGTGGTCAGAGCCCTCTGAAACCGTGGGCCAAATAAGTCCTTGCAAATTGTCCTGCCACATATTACGTCACAGCAACGTAACAGCAACTGCTAACTACCAAGCGGCTCTTGCAAGTATTTCATAGACTCTTGTCCTTCTAAAAACAACTAATTTTCAAAATCTGGTTTAAAAGTTATAGGTATACGTACACACTTTAAAAGTGAGGTGTGGCCTGGGCTCCTGGTAGCCCGCTAAGTTTGCAGTCTTTATTGAGCCTCTAAATCCCATAAGTGTTCACATTTGAATGGGAGGCTCACCCTCAGTGTGGTTCAGCTCCTTCAGCTGTAACAAGAGCAGTGCAGTGCTGGTGGACAATCCTAACTTAGCAGTCCAAAATCTGAAACTTGCTGAGTGATCAAATGATGGAAATTCCATACCTGACTCCATGCACACAGTCAGAATCCAGGTGCACTAAACATGGCTACAACTGCACAGTTGTATATAAATTACCTTCAGGGTTCGTGTGTGTGTGTGTGTGTGTGTGTGTGTGTGAGTCTGTGTGTGTGTGAGTCTGTGTGTGTGTCTGTGTGTGTGTCTGTGTGTATATGTGTGTGTCTGTGTGTGTCTGTGTGTGTCTGTGTGTGTGTCTGTGTGTGTGTCTGTGTGTGTGTGTCCGTGTGTGTGTGTCCGTGTGTGTGTGTGTGTGTGTGTGTGTGTGTGTGTGTATTTACATCTATATAAAAAGGATACATGAAAGTGATTTTCGGGTTTAGACTTTCATCCCAAACCCAGTGTGTCTCATTATATTTATGCAAAAACTATAAAGTTTTTTAAACATATATTTCTGAATTCCTGAACTTCTCTGATCCCACCCATTTTGGATAGGGGACACTTGAGCTGTCATTGTTAGGATTAAGTAGAGTATGAGTTTAAGAGAGGCCTGGCATGGTCCATGGTAGTTGCTTGTTATCTCGGTGTTCGCTTTCTGACGAGGGGATCTGACTAGAGAATAAGGCTTCTCTTGTAGAAGAGGTATCTGTTTTGTAAGTCGCAGCGGTGTGACTTCCAAATGGATTTGCTTCGACAGTTCATATTAGGATCTTTGACACCTCTTGGAGTCACCAGAGTCTGGATGGCCTCGTGTAAGTCAGCAGGTGGGACCACGGCTGACAATATTAATTGTTTCATAAACAGTGTCGAGATGGGATTCCCCACAACCCCTACCCCTGGCTGGAACCCAGTTACTGAAAAACCAATGCTGTGCCAGGTGTTTATACTTTTCTTGGCACATAAACCAGGTATTTTACAGACAGGGGCGGGCAATAAAAGGCAAGCATCACTGAAGTCATACGTCTGATTCTCCATCAAAGAAAAACAGCCATAACCAGGCCAATTCCACTGAAATCGTATCAGGATTAATTGTAAATCTCAGACATCACTGACAGCCCCTTAGGTAGAAACGGCTACAGACAAAACAGAAAAACCCTTTTCTTGGTGGATTCAAACTAAGCCCTGAAAGAAAGTCTGCTCCATTTTCTTACTGCCTCCCAGCATGGCAAGTTAGTTAAGTGAGACCCATTTGACATTGGTAAGGGTTTACATATTATTAACCATTACTAATGGTGGATTTTGTGACTCAGTAGAATTAAAAACTTATTTTTTAGATTATTTTATGTGTGCACTGCCTACTCTTTCTATTGCTGGGGTGAAACAATGACGACTAGTAGGACTTTATTCAGGTTTGCCATTCCAGGAGGTCAGAGTACATGATGTTGGAGCAGAGGCAGCAGGTAGCAGGCCTGGCAGATAGAAGAGAAGCTAAACTAGAAGCACAAGGCAGGGAGAGCATAATAGAAGTGATGTGAACCTTTAAGCTCTCAAAGCCTGCTTCCAGTGACACACTTCCTCCAACAAGGCCATACTTCCCAAGCCTCCCCAAACAGCACCATCAATTGGGGACCCCAAATGCCTGAGAGGATAAGGGACATTTCTCATTTAAAACCATCACAATGTGAATGAGTGTCTTGCATCACTTAGATGCCTGGTGTCCGGGGAGGTCTGAAGAGGGCTCATATCTCCTAGAACTAGAATTATGGATGACCCTGAGTGTCTAAGCAGGAGCTCGGAACCAAACCTGAATCACCTGCGAAAGCAAATGGTGCTCTTAACTGCTGAGCTCTCTCTCTAGCCCTGCTACTAGAATATTTTAAAGTTGTCCCGTTATGAGTAGATGACCTTGCAGAGGCCTAGCTAGTCATCTGACTGGACTATAGATCATTTCTCTCCATCAAAAAGTAATTACATTATGTTCACGTCCAATTGAAGCACTTTCTCCACAAGATGGGGCAAGGGATGTAACACGGCCCAAGCAGGTGCTCCCTCCATAAGAGGGAGGCTCTGCGACTTGGGATCAAAGTTGAGTGGGACGATAGGGATGAATTTGTCATCTTCGTACCACTTTGTTTCTATGTGCCTGCCACCAACTTTCCATGATGGAGTCCTGCCCCTAGCAGGAGGAGAGCCCCAGACCCTAAGGTGGACTGGCAAGGAGGTGACATACCTCCCAACCAACTGGTAAGGACACTCTGCTCAGGGCTGTCAAAGAACCTACCAGAGTAATTTTTACATTGGGCAATATTCACTTCGAATGCTGCCATGCCTTGAGGCTCTCACTACCTTACAAGCCAAACCCAGATTCAGTGTTTGACTGGAGCCTCGTCAATGTCTCTGGAGACAGGCAGGCCCCTATCTATCCAGGAGCAGTTAGGGGAGCCCTCTCTGTCTTTGTTTGCACGACTGTGTTTTCACAAAGACACCCACAGAAACACAGCCCATAAAACAAGTAAAAGCTGCCCCAGGGAACCAAGGGGTGGCTTTGAGGATAAGCCTGCCACTTTACTCATGAGAAACCCTGCCTATGGCATCTCCTTCCTGACAGCGTGTGCAGAATTCAGTGTACCTGCAAACATGCTTTCTGGCTGAAATCAGGAAGAACTGTTGTTCTGATACCCTCATAGGAGTGGGTAGCTCTTCCCTTTTTATTTAGTTTTGTTGAAGCAGGATCTTACCACATAGACCATGCTGCCCTTGAATTCACAGAGATCTGCCTGCCTTTGTTTCTGAGTGCTAGAATCACTCCCAGCCCTTCATTCTTTTATTTAAAATAATAATTGTGTGTGTGTGTGTGTGTGTGTGTGTGTGTGTGTGTGTGTGCACGTGTGTGTGGTATATGTTTGGTGCATGTGCCAAGGCATGCATGTGCAGGTTAGAGAATAACTTTCAGGAGCCAGCTCTCTCCTTCCACCATGCAGGTCCTGGGCATTAAACACCATGTGGGTTAGGCTTAGGAGCAGGCTCACTTGCTCACTAGGCCACCTCACTGGTCTCACACAGTTCGTGAACTTCTGATCCACGTGCCTCCATCTTCCAAGTGTGGGGACTGCAGGTGTGAGCCGCCGAGTTCATGTGGTGGCAGGGATCCAGCCTGGGGCTTCCTGCAAGCATGGTAAGAGCTCTACTTCCTGCTACGACTGCCAGCCTTACTTCATACAGCTTGTATACCTGGGGCCATAGTGGGTGCTCTGTCAATAGAGGCTTCTTCCCTCTTGTTTTGTTTTGTTTTTTGTTTTTGTTTTTGTTTTTGTTTTGTTTTTTGTTTTTTGTTTTTGGAGCTGGGGACCGAACCCAGGGCTTTGTGCTTGCTAGGCAAGCGCTCTACCACTGAGCTAAATCCCCAACCCCTGCTTCTTCCCTCTTTGAACATCTTGGGTCTATCTCCTGGTTCTATTTCAATAAGCTCGATGTGTGTCTGTGCAGTGGCACCATTGGATTTTCTTCTTCATACTGTCTGAATTTATAAAATCCTAATAAGTACTGAAATATTAAAGTGTGTCTAGGCATCACGGTGTGCACACCTGGAACCCAAGCACTCAGGAAGCTGAGTCAGAAGGACTGAGAGCTCCGGGTTAGCCGGGGCTGCACATGGGCTACATAGAGAGCTCTCACGTCAACCAACCAAACAACATGGAACTGAATGCAGAACTCAGTGGTAAAGCATATGCCTTAGGTTTGGCCCTTAGCAACAGAGTTCTTGCTTGATTAGGGTTTTAAAAGTTGAAGCTGTCTCAACATTCACATAAGAGTAGTTAGTTTGAGCAGAGTAAGGAGAAACGTGGATTGGTTACTTTTGGTGGCCATGGTCAAAACATCTGAGAGAACAATTAAAGGGGAAAGAGTTTATTTTGGCTCATGGCTTCTGAAAGCCGGACTCATGTGCTAGGACAGAAGAACACAGTGATTGGTCTTCACCTCATTGTAAACAGAAATCAAAGGGAGGGAGAGCAAGAGGGCAAGACTGAAGTGAGAGAGAGAGACTCTGAAGACTTCCAAAGCCACGTGCCTACTCACCTACTTCCTCCAGCTAGACCCCGCTTCCTAACACTTCTAGAACATTCCAAATGTGTTGCCACTATCTGGCAAGCAGTCATTTGGTGCACGCACTTTGTGTCTGGGAGGAGGGGGAAGCACACATTTTATATTCTGACTATAAGGACAAATGTCTCCGTCTTTTGAGGTTTCATAGAAAGAAAGCAGACCGTGCCCTCTGGGTGGTATAATTTGCTGGCCTTGAGGCTAGGCCTCTGCTGGCCTCAGTGGCTGCTCTGGGAACAGGCTTGCAGAATGAAGTACCTCTGGGGTCATTAGCCAGGAAGGGATTCAATCTGGGAGAAATCAGGCTTATAGCCTGTTAGGCTGAGGTGTGTCTGCTGAGACTTCTTCTCCACCAACTTACATTTTAATTAAGAAAGTCACCCTTCGGTGAAAATTGCAGAATTCTTGTACTTAAGAATCAATAAAATGTGCACAGTCTAAAATGAGATTAATAAATGGCCAAACTGTCTATTTTGGGAGTAATTATTTATTCATCAAAGAAAACCAGCTGCTTAAAACTGTAGTCCATCATGACAGAACAAGACATTTCCACTTCAGTCCTGTTGTTAAAATTCCCTTCTATTGCCCCGTCCGCTGTTAAATATAAAAAGCAGGAAGGTTCATTCTCTACCTGCATACATTTTAAATAAGAATTTCAACATTATCTTGTCCATTTAAAATAATTGTATGAAAATGTGAAGAAATATGATCTTGTAAAAGCTGCAGTCTGACGCACTCAGGGAGTGAGGGAGAAAGAGCAGAGACGTTGTTATTTAAAATTCATGGAGCCTGGGGCAAGATTGATGGAGAGAGGTTTCTTTCTGGGACACTCATGAAGCCTGGGGCAAGAGGCTCAGGCTAGGAGACTGGGCTCAGGCTAGGGTCCAGTAAGTGCTTCGTCAACCTATCCAGAGACAGGAGAGAGGGTGGTGGTCCTCCAGAATGCGCACTGCACAGCTCTGGATCAGACCAACCATGGAAAAGAGAAAAGAGCCAGTGTTTCTATTCAGGGTCTCTGTAAGTCTAAGCCCCCAAGTCATGACTGAGAGGTTGAGTAGAGGTCGGAGTTATGGAGCAGAGAGGACAGAAGCTAAGGAGAGGAAAAGTGTGTGTGTGTGTATGTGTGTGCGCGCGCGCATCTGTGTGTGCATCAGTGTGTGTGTGTGAGTGTGTGTATGCATCTGTGTGTGCATCAGTGTGTGTGCATAAGTGTGTATGTGTGTGTGCATGTGTGTGTATGCATCTGTGTGTGTGTGCATCAATGTGTGTATGTGTGTGTGCATAAGTGTGTATGTGTGTGTGCATGTGTGTGTATGCATCTGTGTGTGTGCATCAATGTGTGTGTGTGTGCATAAGTGTGTATATGTGTGTGTGTGTGTGTGTGTGTGTGTGTGTGTGTGTGTGTGTACTTCAGTTGAGGTTTAAGTGATTTTCCACCCTATGGCTCTTATCACCAGCTGCTCCCAGAGGGAAAAGAAGGTGGATTGAAATTGTTTTCCCTTTCAATATCTGTGCCAGCTCCCTGCTCTGGCCCTGACATGATGGGGAAGGATACCTGGACTATTTCTCCCTTTCAATATCTGTGTCTTCCTGATGGCCCTGGGATGGTGGTGGTGGTGGTGGCTCCTGGACTGAGTTGATGGCTTTGCCTCTAGTTCTGTTGTTTTCTTTCTGGGTGACTTCATCGCTGTAGCAGAGTCAGAGATTGAACCAACTCAGATTCCTTTTATGTTTCTCCATGTGAGAAATTAGGCCATAGGGCTGAAGGAATGGCTCAGGGTCAAGAACACTGTTTGCTCTTCGCAGGGGACTCCTGTTGCAATGCTAGCACCCACCAGGCAGGGAATAACGGTCTAGAACCCCAGTTCCTGGGGATCTGGCGCCCTCTCTTGGTTTCTTCAAATACCTGGCACGCACATGGTGTAACCGACATACATGCAAGTAAAAACACTCAAAACAAAAACATAAAAGGGCATACAGATCTGGAATGGTATTCACTGGGATAAACCAAGAGGTTGGTGGGACTGAATTCTGTCTGGAGGTTCTAGAAAAACATCTATTTTCTGGCCTCTCCCAGCTGCTGGGAAACGCTGTGGATCTTGCCTCATGGTCCTTCCTTCCTCTTCTTCAGAGCCAGTTTGAAGAGGCTGGTGTTTCCCTTGGCTAATCATAGGCATTATCATAACTACAAGAACAATAGCACGCACCCAGGACCTAATTAGATCTGTAAAGTCCTTCTAGAGCAGCGGTTCTCAACCTTCCTAGTGCTTTGATACAGTTCCTCATGCTGTGGTGACCCCCAACCAAAAAATTACTTTGTTCTTACTTCATAAGTGTGTTTTTCTACTGTTATGAATCATAAAGTAAATATCTGATATGTAGGATATCTGATATGCAACAACAGCAACAACAAACAAACAAATAAATCCAGCTGGCCGATACCAACTTGAGAAAGGAAAAGTTTATTTCATTTTACAGATTATTGTCCATTGTTGAGGGAGATCAGGGCAGGAACTCAAAGAGAATCTGAAGGAATACTGCTTACTCCCAGGCTACCTTTCTTAAACAGTTCAGCTGCCTTTCATATATAAGACACACCCCCTGCCTAAGGATGGCACTGCCCACAGTGGGCTGCACCCTCCAACATCAATAGTAAAAATAAATAAATACCCCACATATACAAACATGGGGTAATCTGGTGCAGGTGGTTCCTCACTTGAAGCTCCCTCCTCCCAGGAATGTCAAATTGACAGAGTGTAGCCATCACACTGACCATGGACAAGCCATTTGGCCTCACTTTCTCTTTATCTCCCCACGCCTCCCTCTTCCTCCCTCTCCTCCTTTTGAAATAGGAGTCCAGGTTGGTCTTGCACTTGAGGTCCTCCTGACTCACCCTTCCAGGTGCCTAATGTTTGATCTTGAATTACATTTACCTATATATTTGTTTATTTGTTTAGGTATGCATGTGTGTGTATGTATGTATGTATGTATGTATATATGTATGTATGTATGTTTGAGTTGATTTATAAACAAGAATCCCTGCCATTTGATTTTACCAATTATGATTTAGGAGCCAGATGCTGGGGTGAAAACCTGTTAGCTCAGAGAGGCAGAGGAAGCACCACACTGACCTTCCTTCTCCTCCAATGTCCCAGAAAGAAAAAGATTCACCAATATCCCAGAAGGAAAGCACTTCACAAATATCCCTTATGGGATATTGGTCAATATCTCTTCTCCACAGTCTTAAATACTCTCTTATTCAAAGACCCTCCTTTCTGTTTACTTACATTCACTCCTTATCTGTTGCTTGCTTGCTCTGCTTCTTGACCCAAGGTTGACTGTGTTTAGCTCTTGGACTAAAGGTATGTGCTAGGGCTGAGCCACATCACAAGTGCTTGTTTATAGCAAACAAAATGCTCTAGGATCAAAGGCTGAGCCACAAATAGAAATAGATTCTTACAATCTCAGGTTCACAATGCAATCAAATATCCTGCAACAAGGTTGTGGGTGTGTAGGGGCATGTGTGGAGGCCAGAGGATGATTTGTGTGAGTTGGTCCTTTCCTTTCACATAGTGGGTCCTGCAGATTCAACCCAGATCACCAGGCTTGGTGGCAACCGCCTTGACCCACTGACCCACTGACTCACTGGCCCACTCACCCACTGTGCCATCTAGACAGTCTCCAGTTTCTATGCTTTAAAGTGGAACAGACCCCAGAGTGGGAGAAACTGGATTCTATAGAGTTATATAGGCACCTGCAGTGGGGGCATTTTCACACATCTGTTTTAGCTCAGAAAGAGCTGGCTCTGCACATGTAGAAGGAGGAATCAGAATCCACATCTCTTTGCACTTGTGAGTCAAGTGACAATGTGTCCCTGTCACTGGGCGAGAGACCATAGACAAGTGATAGTCCAAGTGCCGACTTTGCTGGTTTGTGACTGGCCTTGAGTGGGTTTTTCCTGGATGTCACCTTTACTTTCCCATTGGAAGTGTGAGAATGGAGGCTGGTTTCCATCCCTGGGCACCCCCTAGTTTCTTCAAGGTTCTGAACGCAGATGAAGCCAGGAGGACTTAGTTTCAATAAGCACCTGGATAATTTGTGTGAAGATTGTGGTTTGATAATTCCACCCAATCGGTCATCACCAAGGTCTGGGGACCTGGACCTAGAACTAGACTCTAATAGCAGGTGCACTGATTCAGCATCCCAGACTGTCCGTGGACCATTTGTCTCGGGGTGACCGTAGAATCACTTTTAGAGATAGTTAGAATACGGTCCACTGAGCTCCATTATCAGTGTATGGGCTAAGCCCACGAATGTGCATTGTAATAGCCAGCTGCCCAGTACTTCTAATTTGAGCACCACAGTTCTTACCACAGTGTGGGCTCATGAAAGGAGGGCTTACCACACTTACCTGGATCTTCCTGTCCTCTCCCGTGACCACAGAGAGCCATCACTGTCCCATCTCCCAGGCCTCTTCCTCAAGACCGAATCAAGCAGTGATGTCCCAGCCTTGCCAAACCCTTAGTCTCTCCAAAGGCTCCCCTTAGGAAAGAAACCCGCTTCTAGGAAAGGAGCTCTTGCAATGAGGAGTTTCCAGCTCGGGGAAGAAATGAGAAGAGACAAGGACTCTCTCGGCCTGACTACCCCTGCATTTAGGTAAGCTGCCACACAGGTGCCATCGTGCCTGCGGCCGCCTGAGCTCCCCCATGCCCTCCCCATTTTCCCTTTAAACTCTGTCATTTGTTCAGCCTATTAACCTTTAACTTTATGACTACCAGAAGATGAAATACTGGCAGCATTTAAGCCTGAGAAGACTCCAGACCTCCCCTCTTAGTTTGCAGCAGGGTGAAGCACTTTCTTTTAAATCAGTCATTTTTAATATCAGTCACCGGGAAGCTACCCACAGATAGTATTTTAGTTTCCACGTTAGTGAGCTGATTCATGACAAATGTCAGTGCTGGATTCAATCTGCACACCTTGTTCCTGGGAGGAAATCCTGCAGGTATCAGTAATCCACCATTTCTTGCATTCCCGCTATAGGCTCCCTCTGACCCACAATATCTAGTCCTTCTACAAAGCCTTTTGAAATATGCACTCTCCCTTTTCAGATGAAGGAACTGACCCTCGGAGAGGCTAAGAAGTTTGGCTAGGGTAACCTGGTTTTTTGAATGACAGGGCTTAAACTAACCTTGAAGTCTGTGTGGTGCTCAGTTTTAATTGTCAACTCGCTACAACCTAGAATCACCTGGGAAGGGAGTCTCAAGAAATTGTGAATATCAGGTTAGTGGGTAAGTCTGTGTGGGGGGATTGTCTTGACTATATGCTGATTGTTGCGGGAAGACCCAGTCCATGGTGGGTGGTGCCATTCCCTAGGCAGGGGATCCTGGACTGTGTAAGTGTAAACAGTGAGCTAAGAATCATACACAGACTTATTCTCTCTACTCTTTTTTTTTTTTTTTTGGTTCTTTTTTTCGGAGCTGGGGACCGAACCCAGGGCCTTACGCTTCCTAGGCAAGCGCTCTACCACTGAGCTAAATCCCCAACCCCATTCTCTCTACTCTTAAAGCCAAGACTGCCATTGTCATATCTGACTGTATGTGACAAGCTGCTTTGAGTTCCTGCTTTAACGTCCCTGCAATGATGGATTGTAATCTGGAATTGTGAGCTGAAATAAATCCCTTTCCTCCTAAGTTTCTTCTCATCAGGGTGTTTTTATCACAGCAACAAAAATGACACCATGGCAGTCTGTTTGACCCCAAACTGTGTAGATCAGTCAAAGCCATGAAAGTTCATCATTAGTTCATCATGCTTGCTTGAGATTCGAGTGTCCACTGCTATTACAAGAATGTGTACCAGCTTTACAGCGGCGCCCCTACGAGGCCATACAAAGTGTTAGGCCAGTGATTTTTGAGTTCCTATTTGTCACTCCCCATCTAAGTTCACCCTTGATGTACCAAGAGAGTTTCAGGCAAACTAGAAGCAAATGGTCAACTTGCTTCCAAGTACTACACTGCTTCTGAGCTTCAGGCTCCCAGCCATGAGGTGGGCACAGTGATTCCTGCCACACAGTGATAGAAGGGTCCTTCCACGGGCCAATATCTGGAACTCTGGCTTAGACCAGAATAGAATGACACCAGGACCCCATGAGGAATGATTATCAGAGACACAAGGTGACACTGAAATTCGATAGGTCACTTTTATCTAGTGCTAGTTTATTATTTCAAAATTATTATTATTTTTATGTGTGTGAGTGTTTTGTCTGCATGTATGTCTGTTTACCACTCATGTGCCTGATGCCACTGGAGACTAGAGAAGGGCACTGGATTTTCTGAAACTGGAGTTATACAGGTGGTCATGAGTGCCATCTATGTGATGGGAGTCAAACCCAGGTCCTCTGGGAAGGCAGCCAATGTTTTTAATTGCTAACCCATCTCTCCAGCCCTACATATAGGACACGTTTTTCTTGAGACAGGGTCTCACTATGTAGCTCTGGCTGTTCCAGAACTTACTCTCTAGACCAGGTTGGCCTCGAACTCACAGAGATCCCCCTGACTCTGCCTTCCAAGTGCTAAGATTAAAGGCCTGTGCCCCCATGCCCATGTTGGAGAGTTTGTTTAAAAAATTTATTATTGTGAGCATGTGCATGGTGTGTGTGTGTGTGTGTGTGTGTGTGTGTGTGTGTGTGCGCGCGCGTGCGCTACGGTCCTGTCGTGGAGGTCAAAGGACAACTTTGTCCAGTTCATTCTTTCCTTTCACCTTTACATGGGTTCCTGGAATTGAACCCAGATTGCCCAGGCTTGTGTGGCAAACACCGTTGCCTGCTGAACCACCTTCCCAACTCCGGGAAGGTGACTTGAAATAAAGGCCTGGCATCCAAGAGTAAGCAAAGACTTGCACGTTTGAACTTAGCTCCTCACCCTGCCTTAAATATCTTCATTACGCTGACCAATCACCAGACAAACTGCAGAGTTGTACAGCTTGTCTGTTATATTGGCCCGATGAGGGGTGGGGCATCATCTGCTTACTCTCCTTCTGTTGCCATAGTAACTAGAATGGCACCAGCCACTTAAGTAGGCTCTCAGTGACTTACTTTGCTGGATGAATAAATGAACAAACCAGAGACCTGGGCTGGTAGATGCTCCGGGGGTTTGGGAGAGCATAATGAAATACCCAACAGACTCAAGGTTGAGCTTCTGCGTGGCTGTTAAATGTCATCTAACCCTGGAAGGATACAAGGTCAATGGTCGGAGAGCCACCACACTGCAGCTTCCAGAACCCACTCTTTAGCCGCACCCACTGAGGGAGGGCTTAGAAGTATTTCTGCTTTCAGGACACGTGTCTCTGGTCTCTGCTTAGCCTCTGGGACAGCAGCAAAAATTGTTCCTGTGCCCTGGCATGGGGAGCATGGGCAGTCAGGCCCTGAGAGTATGCATAGTCAGGCTTCTCTCTGTACCCGAGCACTGGGAGCATGCACAGTCAGGCCTCTCTCATTGTATCCTGGCCCCGAGAACATGCACCGTTAGGCCTCTCCTGTACCCCAACACTGGGAGCATGCGCATTCAGGCCTCTTCCGGTTGAAGTTGAAATCTCCCAGAGTCTGTCCCAGTGTACTCTGTTCCGTGTCAGAACTCTCTGGCCCCTATGCAGAAGTGCTAACTGCAATCCCATTGCCTGGCTCAGCGAGGCCACTTACACGAAGCAGCCATGGACAGCACTAGGACCTGCTCAGTGGAGCTCAGAGTAAACCAGGGGTAGACATCTGGGCTCGGTTCTCTGTCAGGCATTAGGCCCAACTGTGACGTTCATAACTTTTTAACATTTACGTAAAAGTTTCTTTCTTGTTTTAGTCCCATTTTATGGTTAGTCTAAGGCTAGTCTGAAAGATAATATATTGTGACTGTTATATTATTTATTTTCGAGCCAACTTATTGATTATTGCGTGGAGAAAATGACAAATAGTGTCTGTGCAAGGCACGGTCAGCAGGTTCTATTAAAGAAATGATAGTATTGCTCATGGATTGTTAAAAGCTCCAGTTTAGGATCTTTATAGGTTTATATCCATCACTATTTAATGATCAAATGATGAAAAATATGAGCTGTGGGGACAATTTTTTTTCTGCGGGAGTTTTATGTTTAAGCAGTTAGCAAAATAAGACACTCCATTTTGGTGGGGGAATGGGGTGGTGGTGAAGGAACCCAGGAAGATTTGATTTCTCCATATTAAATAAATTATAATAATTAATGCTGTAGATATTTAACCCAGTAGCAGGACCAAGAGTAAAGGTGCTACCAGGCCCCGAGAGAAACCATAAGCATCCAGCATCCAGGACTCTTACTGGGGTTAGGAAGCAAAAGTCAGGCTTCTTGAAGGCTAGACCTCCCTGCTAGCTACAGGGCAGGTATAAAGTTCCTGGCCTGGTGGGATGTAGTGTCCCTAAGGGTAAAGCCATGGCATCAGGGTCTGTATATGGCTGTTACTGCAAAGACAAAACCCCCATGTAATACAAAGTTAATGGAAAGACAAAATTCCCATGAGACCTAATGGAGGGGCCTGGTGACTGGGCATCTCTAGGGGCCTCAGGAAAGTGGTTCCGGGTGACTGGGCATCAGATGCAGGACCCCATACACTGAGCTATAAAGCAAGAGAGCTCTGTGGAAAATGGGGCGTTGCCAGCAGCCTGCCGTCGTCTCAATGGAGACAGGTGTTAGTTACATGTTTATAATCCCAGCACTGCAGAGGTTAAAGCAGGAGGATCTGGAGTTCCTGACCACGTGGCACTTCATAGTGAGACCCTGCCTCAAAGTCAACCTTAAATAAAATTCAAGCACACAAAAGCTTTGCCATGGTAGGAGGCCAAACTGAAACTCTTGTACCATTTTAGCCTGGGAGCTCTGTTGGGAAAACCAATCCAATAAGGAAGGTTGAAGAGAGCAGGCCTCAGAGCATGGGATTTTCCAGTCATCTGTTATTCCCTCCCTCCGGCTGTTCCTAAGAAGGACATGCTTGGGACCACTCCTTCCTGAAGTACCCTCTTCCTGAAGGGTCCTCTTTCCTCTAGAGATCCTGAGCCTGGCTCCAAGGAGCAAGTGCTGATTAAGAGCCGGGTGTCCAGAAAGGGACAAGCAGAGAAAGAATGAGATGTTTATCATATCTTCTGGCAGCAATAGCTTATGGTTGGTCACAAACATCCGTTCTCTCTCATCCTGTGCAATAAAGAAACTATATTTCCCAGCATCCCTTGCTATTACCTGAGCCAAGTCAACTTTGATATCTGTGAATGCTGCGTCTGGACCATGAAGACTACTCACCTTCAATCCAAATCCTCTTTTCCATTGGCCGATATTGATGCCCACGTACCCAAAAGCCATACAAGAAAGGCAAAAGGGTCTCTTTGCCCTCTGATCCCAATGATGGTGACAAAACAAAGCAGTGGCCTCTGCCCCGTTAACTCTGCCCCGAGCTATTCCTACGTTTGTGAAATCAGCTTGCTTGTTGGACCCTGACTCCTTTTGGGGCCCCTTAGTCTCTCCTCTCAAACACCAAGAAGTAGTGATCCAGGTCTGCAGTGACTGCCTGGGTTAACTGCAATCTCAACTCAAGCTAGCTCAAGAAAAAGGGAATTTCCTGCTCAGTTAACAGGTAGGATGTAGACAGATCTGTCTTCAGGCACAACTGGTCCCAAGAGCCACATCTCCACCCTCCCTTTCTAACCAAATTCTTGCTCTGGGATCTACATTTCATACAGGTTGACAAGAGCCAGCGCTTACCCTCATGGTCCACAGGAATATATGTCTCACGATTGGCCCAGCTTAGGTTATATGGCTGCTCCTGACCTAAGCACAGTGGTCAAACAGATGAGGCCTTCTGATAGGCCAGCTTATTTATTTATTACCCCCGGCTCTTGGGGAGAGAAAGAGTCGAACAGTTCACATCAATGGCCACTGCTCCACAGTCTCCTGATGATTGGTGCTTCCTCACTTCTCGGACGCTTGTTGCTCTAGAAGGTACTTTCATGACAGGAGTCGATTGATTTCCCCACTGGCAGTAGAAAACCCTTCGAAGGGGCTTGTGCCCAGACTCTCAACTGTGTAGCCAGCCCAGGACCTCACCTTCTTTGTTCTTCAGTCCTTGAAACGTTTGTCTCATGAGGGTAATCACACCACAGCTAGCACATAAGAGGGACATGGCATGTAAGGGCAGGGGATGTAAGGGAGAAGAAGTATTGTTCCCATGTACCCTCCTCTACACCTTTACCCTCATGGTCTGCATTGCCCGCCCTCCATGAGAAGGCCAAACTCTCTCTCTCCCAGGTCATTTAACAGTGTATCTGATTTCCTGCCTTGAAGGAAGCACCTAGGTAGTCCAACAATCTATGAGGATTTGAGGGGTCTTCCAGAGAGGGCCCTGTCCCACAGGCCGGGTGACTGTTTCAAGTTCCATATATACCCAAAACTCTGATCATCACAGTTCACGCACATTTCTCTTTCCCTAATTTGAAACAAATGCTTTTCTATAAGGATAATGTCTTTTTGGAAATTGCCTGCACTTTAAAGGAGGCCTCAAACTGGAATCTTGGGTCTGACCTGTGTGTTTTCTGCATAATTGCTGGTACTGTCTATGCCTCAACTTCCTAGCAGCAAAAGGGGTACAATACCTTTGTCCTCACATGAAGTGGGAATTTCTGGTTTCTTTGGAGACTCAGTTATATCATGTGATGCTTTTCTAGTAGCTGTTTTATGAGAGGATATCTTTTGCTGAAGCAGTCGTGTAGGAGGGTGTTTCGCTAAGAACAGATGCATGGTGATTTTCTAGAAGCAGCCTTAAAAAAGACATGTCATATTTTGCTAGAGCAGATGCTTCAGAGAATATGTCATGTTAAAAAAGATACAAATAGGGGTTGGGGATTTAGCTCAGCGGTAGAGCGCTTGCCTAGCGAGCGCAAGGCCCTGGGTTTGGTCCCCAGCTCCGAAAAAAAAGAAAAAAGAAAAAAGAAAAAAAAAGATACAAATACAGCCCAATGGACAGTAGATGCTAGACGGTATCGGTATGCCTGGCCATTCTTTACTGGTCATTGGGGGCTTTGCTGATGCTGGTCTTCACTGATGATGCTGGGTAGTGTTGGGATATCTTGCCATTCTTTGTTAGTCATTGTGATGACTTCATAGAGAGAAATGCACCAAAAAAAAAAAACTTCTGGTGGCTTCTTGCTGCTTCTGCTGATTCCAGCTGACTGACAGAGCCTCTGGTTCCTTCCAGACCAACCTGCTGTTCCTGATTGATAAGTGGAGTTTAGGAGTCCTGCTATTTCTGATTCGTAAATGATATTTACAAATGGATCAAGCTTCATGCAAACTAAACTAATGATATCCTGATAACGCAGATTAGATTTGCTCCAAAAAAAAAAATTTCTAAACAGGTTCACATCCTCCTTTGCTCTGTTAACCTTTCCTGTCCACTACCTCTAGTGGGTGGTGGGCTAGAAGAGAGGCTAAAGCATTTAAGAACCCTTACTAAAAATAAATTTAAAATAAACTCTAGGCCTACACTCACAGGGCGACCATGAGCATTTCATGTGTAGCATGTCTTTTCCTGGCCAGACACACATTGATCACAGACATTGCACTAATTACAAATCAAAGAACAATTCCAGACTGGCTCAGCAGATGGCATAGCCCCCCTCCCCCGTTTGGCTGTTTGGATCCCCATCACTCACGGGAAGCCCGAAGAATAACATACATGTACAAGTCCTCCCACAGCAAGGTGAGAGGCGGAGGTAGAGAATTTCCTGATGCCCACAAGCCAACTGGCCCGGCAAACACCAAAACAGGCAAAGACCCTGCTTCAGAGTAGGGTAGGCAGTGAAGACCAACACCTAAGGTTGTCCCCTGACCTCCACATGTGTGCTGTGACTTGTGCCCACACTCAAACAAACTTGGATTGTACACAACAAGAAAGAGAGAGATAGAGATAGAGATAGAGATAGAGAGATAGAGATAGAGAGAGAGAGAGAGAGAGAGAGAGAGAGAGAGAGAGAGAGAGAAACTATTCCATCTAAGCCTAGCTTGGTCATCCAATGAGTCTACTAGGCTATTTGCAGAATAGGAGAATGGCTGAGTCTGGTAGCCACATCACGAACATTCCTCCCTGCCTGACAAATTCCCAAAGCTGCATAGAGTTCCCTGCCCAAGGTGCAGGCAATTTCACTGAAGAGTCTCCTCTCTCCATTCCGGCCACTGTTTATTGCTTATCTAACCTTAAGGAGGAGCCTCATGAGTCTTGGAAGTTTCCTAAGCCTCCTGCATCCTCCAGGCCTCCAGAAGGGAATGTATCGATTGGGAAGAAACTCAACTGTGAGAGCATTTAACTTACCTGGTATATTAGATGGTACCTGGTAGGTGCTTCCTTCTACCACAAGTGTGAAGAAATGTAAACACCCCACCGGCTAGCCTGTGCTTGTTTCGATCTCGCTTCCTCCAAATAGCCTCCCTGGGGAAGCATGGAGACTCAGTGATAGCAAGTCCCACATTAGAAGGAAACTCCACCCTTGTTTGTCCTATCACAGAAGCAATACCAATATTCCAGGGAGGTCCTGCTCCTTTCTCAGGACTCCTGTAATAACTGGGTGGGATAAACACCAGAAATTTATTCTCTCAACTCAAGAAGCCAGACAGCTGAGAAGGACTCTGAGAAGGGTGGATCCTCAGAAAGGTCCAGGGGTTAAACCAGTCTGGTGATTACTGGCAGCCCCCGACAGTCCTTGGTTTTTCATTGCATGACTCCAAAATGAATTCAAATTCCAATATGGACACCGCCACCAGACTTAGAACTCAAAATAACCAAGTACATTATTTTTAAATGCACTCATACTCTGGGGGTTCCAGTGCACACGAGGTGTAATAGGACAGCTCTTGGTCCCCCATACCTACTGTTAATGGAGGAGAAGAGAGAGTAGGGCCAGACAGGTGGAGGTGGAAATCCTCCAATTGTGCAGGCAAAATTTGCTGAGTTGACTAATTTTTCTGGGTCCATTTTAAAATTCACTTTGAACCACTCCTGTCCTGAGAACAGCACGTGTCCTTCCTTAAGGGCATTCCAAGTGCTTTCCCTGAGGAATGGCTGAAACACACTACCCTTCTCCCCCTTCCTCACACCCACCATCCATTTCTCCCACATCTTAAAAAAAAAGTTTTACTGATTCTTTGTGACTTTCACATCATGGACCCCAGTTCTGCTCATCTCCCTCCCTTTGGATCCTCCTTCCACTCTTGCACCCCCCCTGCCCGCTCCCCAGAAAAAGCACCATCTTACTGTGGAAGCTGTAGTGTGTCCCAGTGTGTCCCCAGCATATCCTTCTGTCCACACATCTTCTCTTGCAAGTGTTCAGTACAATGAGTCGTTGGTCTGGTTTGTGGCCTCCAGTTTCTGCTACACCCTCAGTACTGGATCCTCGCCAGGACCCCTCTCAAATACCTTGTTATTGCCCTGTGTCGTGGAGATCCAGCAGTTTTGGACCAGCAGGACTGGCCCTTTCCCATGCTCCAGCAGATCATAGATGGGGTAGATGCTGGGTGGGGCAACTCAAAGCCCCGGATCTGAGCCTGGGTGGTATCTGAGCTGGCCATGCCACCAGCTCTCCCGCACCCACACTACCTGAGCAAGCTCTCCTGCATAGCCCTGGCTAGCTCACCCAATGCGCTGCCAGCAAGGGGCAGGAACAGCTCTCTTCCTCTCATGCCCTTAGGGCTGATTCACAGATGCCCACTCTACCAGAGCAAGCTCTACTGTGCTGCTCAGGTCAGATGTGTATGTCTGTGGAGGGACACTCTAGAGTGCTGCAGCCAGTGAGGGGTAGAGCCAGCTCTCCTGATCTTACATCCTCGGGGGCAGCTCTCCCATGATGCCCAGGTGAATAGTGGGGTCAGCTCTCCCAAGGACTGCCTCTATTCAGGGGCAGGGCCAGCTCTGCACAGACCCTCGAACATGAACAAGACCTCAGGCAGCAGCCCAGATCAGGGATGTCTGCTTGGCTTTTGGTGGGAACAGATCCCTGCTGCTTCAGGGTCACGGTCCCAGACATGGCTCTTGGCAGCAGCACAGGACCTCACCATGGCCCCAGGTGGCATTGCTGACTACTCACATTAGGCTGTTCCTCAGGACCCTCATGTTTTCAGCTCGTTGTGCACACACCATTCTGCTTCTCCTTCTCTTCCTTCCATTTCTCCACAACTCACTTGTTCATCTTGGGGGCACCTGGGGCCTCTGTGTGTCTGGGGTTGCCTGGGCCACGAGGCACTGAGCCTCTCCCATATCTTATTAAATACTATAGGTAGACACCTCCTGGAGATGGCTTTATTGCCAAGCACAAGACCCATGCCCAAAACATAAGCAACAAGGATTTGTTAGAATCCAGGGAAGTCCTAGAACTCAATAATTTGGCTTTCTTCACAGTTCCTAGAACAGAGAAGGGGAGTTTATACTTCTGTGCCACCTCCTCCTCTAAGTCCACTTATCTAGACCCAACTGTGGCAGCCTTTGCTCTAGCTACATTTTGGAAGCCTGTGTTCTGTGAATCCACTGGAAAGGAATCTCAGACCAACTCTTTGTATATCCCAAAGGTTACGCTAAGCAAGAGATTGTGGTTATCCTGTCTAGCCCAGTCAATAGGCAGATGCTTTCTGGGTTAGACATTCATCTAGTATCCAAACAAAGTGACCACCTGTGGTGATTTGAATAGGCTTGGCCCAGGGAGTGCCTTGTAGAGTAGGTGTGGTCTTATTGGAGGTCACTGTGTGGGTGAGCAATGAGATCCTCCTCCTCACCACGTAAGAGACAGACTTCTCTTAGTGGCCTTTAGATGAAGAGGTAGAACTCTCAGCTCCTCCTGTACAATGCCTGCCTGGATGCTGCCATGTTCTCAACTTGATAATAATGGACTGAATCTCTGAACCTGTAAGCTAGCCCCAATTAATATTGTCCTTATAAGACTTTCCTTGGTCACGGTGTCTGTTCACAGCACTAAAACCCTAACTAAGACACTACCTGTCAGTTGTGTTAATAAAGACTAAAGACATGAGATGTAGGGGCAGGAGGTAGGGGAGGTGAGGGATGGGGGGGTGAGGGTCTCCGGTGTGGGAGTGGAGGGATGAAAGGGTGTCCTCTGTGAGAATGCAAGTGGGTAGTCCATCTGAGAAGTTAGCAGTTTTTGACACTGATGAAGCTCTGATAAGGGCCTTAGACAAATTCCATGGCCTGCATCAATTTAAGGAGGGTATTTTATTTTTGAAATCCTGCATGTTGTTGGTTGACTGTGACTTGGATCTTTTTCCAGTAAAAATCCCTTGTATAGGGGCATTCCTGCCTCTGGATAGTTATTTGAAACTTCTTAATACCACCACCACCACCACCACTACAAACAAACAAACAACAAACAAACAACTCAACCCACCCACCAACCAACCAACCAAACAAACAATCTACCACCACCACCACCAACAAAACCACATTAATTTTATGGACCTGTAGACATACATTAGCCCGACTAGTCATAGTGATATCCTACAGTGGGTGAAGTAGCACGATGTTTTCAGTCATGCTACTCTATGTGAACTGATTCACAATGCTGAAGGAGAAGCCTTGGTCATGTGTCTTGAGAATTGCCTACAGGCAAAGGCAGCCATGTCTTTCTCAGAAAATGGCTAAAGAAGGAGGCCTAGACCTTGACTATGTGTGCAAGTGTTGTACCCTGAAAATAGCTGAGATGGGGAAGGAGCTGGTTTTCATCTTCAGATTTCTTGCCTGCAAGTCTTTTCTTGGAAATGGCAGCCGTGATCCTGGTGACTCTGATATCTAGGACCAATGGAAACCTAGAAGTGGCATCAGAAGTGACAGGCTCACCCTGGAGATCAGCTGCTACCATGGGCCACATAGGCTATCCTTACTGGTTCAATTACTCCGTAGTCATTACATTTAAACTCCATCTTACCAAACCCCAAGTAGACTTGTAAGAGTCCCTGCGTAGTGGAGCTTTCATAACTCACCTCTTGGATGAAGCAGTTAGCAGCCCCTTTCTAGGGTCATTAGTTGGAACATTAATGTGTTTCTAGTGTGTGTGTTTGTGTTAGTTTTAATTAGGTTGTATAGTTCTAATATAGTTTTATTGTGATAAATGAAAGTTCTTAGGGTAAGTTCCTTTTTTTTCTTTTTGAGATTGTAATGTAATTACAACATTTCTCCCTTCTCTTTTCTCCCTCCAATCCCCCACTCATATACTCCTCCCTTCTCTCCTTTAAATTCATGGCCCACTAATTGCTATTGTACACATATATGCACATATATTTACATACATATTCTTTTTTTTAAAGATTTATTCATTTATTATATATAAGTACACTGTAGCTGTCTTCACACACACCAGAAGAGGGCATTGGATTTTTCTTTTACAGATGATTGTGAGCCACCATGTGGTTGCTAGGAATTGAACTCATGACCTCTGGAAGAGCAGTCGGGAGCTCTTAACCGCTGAGCCATCTCTCCAGCCCCTACATACATATTCTTAACTATAACCTTCTCAGTCTATATAAGATTATTTGTATGTCTGTTTTCAGGGCTGACCATTCGCCACACCGAACAACTAATTGGTGTGTCCTTCCCTGGAGAAGATCACTTCTGCTCCCAGCTTTCCTTGGTTGCCTATGGTTCTTTTGTGTAGGGTTGCAGCCAGTGGGCTTTTTCCTATCCACTTAGACGTGTCTACTGATGTCATTCTTGTCCAGCTAATGCTTGGGCAGCCATGTTAGTGAGACTTTATGGGTGCAGCTTCTGATACTACTAGGAGACACAACCCCACAGCAAACTCCGTGGCCCTCTGCCTCTTACAGTCTTTCCATGCCCTCTTCTGCAATGTTCCCTGAGCCTTAGGTGCAGGAGCATTTCGTGGTTGTATCCATCGGGGCAGGGCTCCACAGCTCCGCGTTTGGTTAGTTGTGGCTTTCTGTCGTGGTCTCCACCTGTTGCAAAGAGAGGTTTCCTTGATGAGATGTGAAGACCACTTAGCCGTGGGTCTGCAGATCAATGTTCAGGATTATGCTGTTTTAGTAGATCGGTGGCTGTAGATTCTCTTTCTGTAACTGAGACTTCAATAGCACAGGGTAGTTAGCTAGTTCCCAGTACGAGGCGGTATCCCTCCTGCTGAGAGGATCGTAAGTTCAATCACAGAGCCGTTGGTTACCCCCGAGGCATGCGTGCCACTACTGCGTGCCTTCTGCATACTAGAAACACATTAATGTTCCAACTAATGACCCTAGAAAGGGGCTGCCGACTGCTTCATCCAAGAGGTGAGTTATGAAAGCTCCACTACGCAGGGGCTCTTACAAGTCTACTTGGGGTTAGTGCACTGTTCTAGTTGCTGATGTGGTCCGTAGGGATCATAGCTGGGTGAGACTGTTGGTTGCCTTCCTCATTTGGATGCTAGCATGGCACTTTCTGGGTCTGTGATGATAGTCCTCAGGGAAGGGACATTCAGGCTAGGTGTTTCGGGGTTCCGTTTCTTAAGTGCATGGTCGACCTCTGGAGGGGGGCAAGCAAAGGCAACAGCAATAGCCTATAATATTTTGGGAGTCTATTGGACAATCATCACCTACAACTCTGGCTTCTCATGTCTGATACTGGAGGTTTTGTTAGGTGGTCTTTGTCTACTTTGGAGGGACACTGTCGACACAGATGAGAAATGGTCATTAAAAGAACATATGTTTATTTATATACAGAATTGTATGTATTACAGCTTTTTAAGGTACATAGTTAATAACATGACGCCTTGAAGCTTTTTCAGAAATACCTTTTTCCCTTCCCCCTCCTTTCTCTGGATTTTCCTTCTAATCCTCCACAATGAACCCCCTCCACATTTCTCCATCAGATCATTTCTGTCCTGCTACTCCCCCTTACCCTCCTTGCACCTTCTGCATTTTCCTTCCTCCCCTTCCCTAAACAGCCTCACGGGTCCCATTTCTCAGGGGAGGTTCTTATAACACCTGCTTCAGCAGTCTCTGTGGAAGGCTCACTGGTCCTCATAGCCCTGGTTGGTT